>NC_081182.1:32989690-33006629 GCF_029867415.1 Vicia villosa | reverse complement strand
CCTCTTAAATGAAAGAAAGATGCTCGTCCAAATTAGGGAAAGTGTACAAGTCTGGGGATGTGCCAGAGCATGTCTTTCAGAGTCCTAAATGGGAGACTTTGATTGAAATTGAAATTGAAATGTTTGTTTGTTTGAATGTGGTAGAGTAGTAAAAATATCTCTTTATAGAGATAAGCTATGTCTATCTACTGTATAAAAGATTTGACTTTAGCTGGCTTGTATGAGGCCCAAGCTTGAGGCTTTTTGATTGATTAATTAATATTATATTTGACTCTGGGAGGTGGCTCCATTGGGGGTTAATTACAGGGTTTTTTTTGTGTTCTGTACAAAGCCAAGAATTGAGGCTGACTCTGTTTAGGGAGACTCTATTTGTGTGCCTTGTACAAAGCCCAAGGTTGTGGCTGACTGTTGAGGATAATTGAATGAATGACTTTATTTTATGTGCCTTGTACAAAGCCCAAGGTTGTGGCTGACTCTAGCTAGGGAAAACATTATTTTCTGCCTTGTACAAAGCCCAAGGTTGTGGCGGACTCTTAAATGAATTAAGTATGGATGACTATATGGGGAAAAGATCCTAAGTGTTAGGAATCTTTGACACATGAAAGATATGGTTTATCTGCCTTGTACAAAGCCCAAGGTTGTGGCTACTGAGTGATGAAGAACTCACTGGGGAGACTCTATTATCTGCCTTGTACAATGCCCAAGGTTGAGGCTGACTCTTGACAGGGGAGTTTTATTGTTTGGGTGCCTTGTATGAAGCCCAAGGTTGAGGCTAACTGTTTTTGTTGGTTTTAACTCTACTGGAGATTTAAAAAGACTGTTTTTCTTTTGGAAGCTAACCCTTTCCAGGGATTTTGACTCAGCTGGTGAATTTGTCTGTTAAAAGACTGACTTTATCATGTTTTTGGAGGCTGACCCTTTCCAGGGGTTTTGACTCTTTTGGGGAAATTATCTCCTAAGAGAATGAAATTATTGTTTTGACATTTTAAACAGATGTTGGAGGCTAACCCTTTCCAGGGGTTTTTATTGAAATGAAGGAATGGATTGATTTTAAATGACTTTGGAGGCTAACCCTTTCCAGGGGATTTTAAGATTGAAAAAAAGGATGGCAGAAAGATTATCTAGTGGAGACTCTTTGTTTAAAGCCCAAGATGAAGGCTGACTCAATGCTGAGGATGACCAAAACATAGATCCTAGACTCTACTAAGGAGGATTGATGAAGATAAGGGTGACAGAGACTGTCCATGTCTCTCATTCCAAAAATGTACTCAATGTGAAATTGAGACAAACTTAGCTTGTTTTAAAGTCTGGTTTAAATTGGAAGAAACTCACCAGGGTAGGCTAAAAGGTGACTAAAGACCTGTTCCTATGTTTGTAAGAAACCTGATGGGTCCTTGTATACAAGCTCAAGAGGAAGCTGGAAATGCTTTTAAGAAGCCTGTGGGTCCTTGTACAAAGCCCAAGAGGAGGCTAATCGAGGGTCCTTGTTATAGCACAAGAGAAAGCTTATGTGGTTTTGAACTTATTTTGGCTCTAAGCAAATGGGTAAGAGGTTTCACCGGGAATAATTCCTCTTTGGGTGGATGTGTCCTATTTATTTGGATTCTAAAGTTTTTGCCAAGATGTTTCACCGGGAATAATTCATCTTGGGGGTTTGAACTACAGATCTCTAATTAGGAAAGAGCCTTCACCGGGAAGACATTCTCAATCCTAGGTCATATTCCTATAATATATATATAGTTTAACTGTCCTAAGGTTTATACTCAAACGCAGTTCTAAACTAATATATGCACAGTTTATATTTGACAGTAATTTAAATAAAGACTGTAAATTGAAAGCTTGTAAAGCCTAACCTGGATGGAGTGGAGGCCATTGAAGAAGTATGTACAGAGCCTCAACAGTAATTGGTGGATAATAGTTGAATGTACTTTATGATAAACAGTTAATGATTTTTGAAAACAGAAGAAGTGAAGATGGACAAAGGTCACATAGGTATCTGAAGAGTTTCACCGGGAATAATGCCCTTCAAATACCAGAAGAATGTTTTGAAAACAGAAAGAAGATTTTGAAAATACAGTTTTGAAAACAAGCTAAGAAGAGAAGGTGTTTGGGACTTACACTCTATTAGAGGCCCAATACTTTACAGTACTGGTTATAAAAACAGTTGGAAATGATTTTGTAATTTGAAATGATTACTGTCGTGAAAACAGTTTTATGAGTTTTAGGCTTACCTCGAATAATGAGAAATTGGATTTCTGAGTTTGAGGTGTTACCTTGATCATTAAGTGATATGTTTGGAATAAATTGGGATCTCAACAGTTATTGAGCATCCACACCAGCAGAAAAGAACATCGGATAAGCTCAACAGCTTACAACATTCAATGATTTTCCAGCAATTGTTTATGGACTTCTACAGCAAATGGAAGACCAAACAAACAGACAAAGGAAAAAGACAACGGAGAAATAATCTCGAAGTCTTGGGTGAAGTGAGAAAATTCTAGGTGATATGTGCAACAGTAATCAAAATAGAAATTTAAATGATTAACTATACAACACAATATAAAAATATTAAATTCAAAAGAAATTAATCTAATAAAGATATTTTTGTATTTTTATGAGAGAAGAAAATAATTAGAAATATAAACATAAATATGTATCTAATGTATTTTTTTTTGTATTTTAATAAGAATTAGAAAATTAAACTAAAATCTATATTATAATAAAAATACTAATTCCTTTTTTATGCAAAACTTTTCTCAAAGAAAATAAAAGAAGAAATAGTTAATAAAAAGAACTTGGGCCTGAGGGGGTGTAACTCGGATGGGGAGTGTGCAGGCCCAAATTGACTAAAGCTGAATGCAAAATAAAATAATAAAAAAAAATATGTTGGGCTGGACCGGGTCGGTTCATGAGGAACCCGGATCCACCCAGCTAGTTAACTCAAAGTTGGGTTTGAAAACCCTAAAAGTTGAAGAAAAGAGGCAGCGCCTCTTGTATCTCTCATTTCCTTTTTTCTGAAAAAAATAGAATAACAAATTCTCTTCATCTTTCTCACGCTAAACAACAACAACAGCGACTCGCTCCTCTCTCGGTGCTCATCCCTCCGCGTGAACAACCACAAAACCCTCTCAACTTCTCTCGTTGAGTTTCTCTCTTCTCTCAGAACCACTAACGGTTCTTTCTCTCCCTCGCCGAACAAACAATGACGGATTTCTCTATCCCGCGATGAACACCAACAAATTTTTCACAAACCTCATCAAGACTAAATCGATTCTGACAGAATGGAGGTATGATTCCTACTGATTTATGTTTCTCTTCGTGTTTCTTTTGGGTTTTCAAACTTATATCTCAAACAATTATTGAATAATAATTTCAGAATAAAATGATAACCGAAACGATATTTATGCAATTTAAAGTAGGAATTTGACTCAGTGCATCAAAGGAACAAACTTGCATCAGGATTTCTATGAGGAATTGAAGAAACATACCTGGCCGGAGCAGGTCCGACGAACCAATTCCGGCGACAACTCTGATAGGTACGAATTCGACCTTCGCTCTGCGTTTTCTTGATTCCACTGCTTCTGGAAATTTGTGGCTGTGTTGATGTGCGTTTTTGAACCTCTGACTGATGTTGTTATTCCTTTGAAATGACTGTGAATTGCTGCTATTGTTTTGATTGCACAACTATATGATGTTGCTGAATTTTAACTGTGAACTGTTGCTGTTGCGCTTTTTTCTGAATCTGTCATGAACTTTTGCTTTGAGTTGTTGTTTGTTGAGTTGTTGCAACTGTGATTGTTGCTGAGATTGATTCTGAATTTTTTTGCTTTGTTGGTGTTGATGTTGTCCCGAATTGTTTGAATTGTTACCAACAGTTTTGAAATTGTTGATTGTAACAATTTTTCTCTAACAACTTTGCTTGTTGTTGTAGGCTTTTGATGAAGGTGATGCCATAACACCTCTTTGGATTGTGGGAGAACTTGAAGATGGAACTTCAAGTTGTTGAAAGCTTGAAGATGAAGAACTTCAAGTAAGGTATGAAGAACCTCTACCTTTTCACTCTTTCTCTCTTTTTTGTAGAATAACACTTAGAAGTATGAGAATTCTATGTGTTACTCTTGCCCTCTTTTTTTTTCTCCTGCTTGTGCCAATTGTTCCAGTTTGTTGATGCTGCCATCATCTTTTGAATTGTTCTTGCTTGTTGAAGAACAACTTCGAACTTGTTGCTAACAACTTTGAATTGTTGTTGTAGGCTTTTGATGAAGGTGATGCCATAACACCTCTTTGAATTGTGGGAGACTTAAAGATGAACTTCAAGCTCTTGGATGCTCCAAGTCGTTGGAGACTTGAAGATGAAGATCTTCAAGTGAGGTATGAAGAATTACCTCCTCCTTCTTTGTAACTAGAATGCTCACCTCCAATAGAGAATCTCTTGGCTTGAGAATTTCTTCTTGCCAAGAGGTCTATTGAACAATATATGAGCAATAGAGAGAAGAGAGAAAGCAAGAATTTAAGTTGCTTTTGTGTAACAAATACTATGGAGAGCCTTTATATTTATAGGCAAAAATTAGGATATGTTAGGTATTATGTAACTTTGTAGCCAAGTTTGTGATCATGGCAAGAAAGGAATATTCCCTTTAGGCTAATCATTACCAAGCTTTCTTAGTTGTTGAATTTTCTTGGTGGCCAAGTATCACAAATGGTGCACATGGAAATATGCACATGGGATGGAAAGATTCTTTTATAACTTCTTGCAAGTTCTACGACATGTGCTTTCTCTTATGTCATAAAGTTAGTAACTTCAATGTGTAGTAGTTATGACATAAGATATCTTTCTTTGACTTTCTTTGACTTTTTGACTTTTTGAATTCTTTTACTTTCTTTGACTTTCTTTGACTTTTTGACATTTGAATTTTTGCTAATTTCACCCCTTTTATGTTTCTTTTTTTTTCCATGTCACATGAGGACTTTTGTAGAAAACATGAAGAAGGAGACTTGGACATCAAGAATGGATACTTGAAGATTTCAAGAATGAATTCAAGAAAGTCTTGAAACTTTATTTTTTTCATTTGTTCTTGTAATTCCAATAGAATTTGTATGAACTTGTATTCTTGGAAATAAATGGGACTTTGAATGTTGTATCTTGAATTTTGAATATAGTCCACTTTGTAATTCATTTGGAATTTAGAATTTGGTTCATGTAAAAGAACTTCACTTGTAATGTTTGAATTTCCTTTAAAATTCTTTGAATGAAATTGTTATTCAAACATGATGTTTGAACATTCTTGAATGATTTTTTTGAATTCAGAAATCCAATTCCCTTTGATGTAGAAAATGACGGGAAATCCTTCAAGTATCATGAAGCTTTTAATCTTGAAATATATTCTTGTATCATGAACTTGAAAGATGTTTTGAATTCGAATCCAACATTCGATGGCCTTGAATAAATGATCTTGAACTTGTACCAACTTTCAAATAATCCATATGAACGAATTTTCTCCATTATGATGGATCCATAGGCCAAAAGTCACGAAATAAATTCCAAACGATCCTCTTGAATCCATAAATTGGAAATGGCGCACTTTATTTGAAAAACCTCCATGGACATGAAATTATTTTGCAAAGAATGAGTGAACGAATGAAATCTTGATCACGGCTTCCAAACCGATCAAGAAACATTTTTGAATTTGACGCCTAGGATGTGACATCTCAGGGGGGTCAAAAATTAGGGTATGACAATCGCATTTAATGTTATACGCTTTTGTCAACTACCTCGAGCCTTGTTCACGTGTGTCTACTGACGTTGCCTTTAATAGCTTTTAACGTTCCTTTTGTCAGTCAGCGTAGCTTGCCACTTGTACTTCCTTCTGATCTGATGTTTGTGAATACAATGTTTGAATATCATCAGAGTCAAACAGCTTGGTGCAAAGCATCTTCTGATCTTCTGACCTTGAAGTGCTTCTGTGCGTGATACCATCAGAACTTCAGTGCTTCTGATCTCATGTTCTTCTGATGCTTCCATAGACCCATGTTCTGATTCTGCTTCGACCATCTTCTGATGTCTTGCCAGACCATGTTCTGATGTTGCATGCTGAACCCTTTGAGACAAAGCTTCTGAGCGCTGAATTATGCATACTCTTTATATATTTCCTGAAAAGGAAATTGCATTGGATTAGAGTACCATATTATCTTAAGCAAAATTCATATTATTGTTATCATCAAAACTAAGATAATTGATCAGAACAAATCTTGTTCTAACATAGTCATCGTAGACGACTATAGCAAATGGACATGGGTAAAGTTCTTGAAACACAAGGATGAGTCACATACTGTGTTCTTTGACTTCTGCACTCAGATTCAGTCTGAGAAGGAATGCAAAATCATAAAGGTCAGAAGTGATATGGCTAAGCATTTCTGAGAAAAAGCAATTAACACAGCATGCTATATTTAGAATAGAATCTCTATAAGACCTATTCTAAATAACACTCCTTATGAATTGTGGAAGAACATAAAGCCCAACATTTCTTATTTCCATCCATTTGGATGTGTATGTTATATTCTGAACACTAAAGATCATCTGCATAAGTTTGATTCTAAAGCTCAAAAGTGTTTCCTTCTTTGATATTATGAACGCTCTAAAGGCTACAGAGTATACAATACTGAAACGCTGATAGTTGAGGAATCAATCAATATTAGATTTGATGATAAGCTTGGTCTTAAAAAGCCAAAGCAGTTTGAGAATTTTGCAGATATAGATATCTCTAACTCAGATCATGAAGAACCCAAGAGTAAAGATGTATCAGAAGATCAAGTTGCAGTGTCTTTAGAGAATCTCAGAATTTCTGAAGAGCTAACGCTCAGAAGATCTTCTAGACTCAACTCTGCTCATCCAGAAGAAGTGATCATTGGAAAGAAAGATGATCCCATCAGAACAAGAGCATTCCTTAAGAACAATGCAGAATGTAAATTTGGTCTAGTATCTCTGATCGAGCCAACTTTTGTTGATCAATTCTGGAAGATTCTGACTAGATAATTGCCATGCAAGAAGAGTTAAATTAGTTTACAAGGAATGATGTTTGGGATCTGGTTCCATGACCTAAAGGATTTAATGTTTTTGGAACAAAATGTGTCTTCAGAAACAAGCTAGGTGAGAAAGGAGAAGTTGTAACAAACAAAGCCCGACTGGTTGCTTAGGGCTATAGTCAGCAAGAAGGCATTGACTATACAAAAATATTTGCACCAGTGGCCATGTTAGAATCTATTCGCTTATTAATTTCATTTACCACTCAGAATAACATCACTCTGTATCAGATGGATGTTAAGAGTGCCTTTTTAAATGGTTATATAGATGAAGAAGTATATATCCATCAACCTTCTGGTTTTGAAGACTCTAAGTCTCCAGAACATATTTTTAAACTTAAGAAATCATTATACGGACTGAAGCAAGCTCCCAGAGCTTGATATGAAAGATTAAGTTCTTTCCTTCTAGATAATGGTTTCACTAGAGGAAAAGTGGACACAACTCTCTTCTGTAAAACCTTTAAAATGGATATTTTAATTTGTCAAATATATGTTGATGATATTATATTTGGAACATCTAATGCTACACTTGGAAAGGAGTTTGCTAAGTCTATGCAGGCAGAGTTTGAGATGAGCATGATGGGAGAACTCAAATATTTCCTTGGGATCCAGATTAATCAAACTTCTGAAGGAACCTACATTCATCAAACCAAATATGTCAAAGAGCTTCTGAAGAAGTTCAAGTTGTCTGAAAGCAAAGAAGCAAAGACTCCTATGTATCCAATGTGTGTATTAGGTAAGGATGAGGTAGGCAAGAAGGTAGATCAGAAAATCTACATAGGTATGATATGATCTCTTCTATATCTTACTGCTTCTAGACCTGATATTTTATTCAGTGTATTCCTGTGTGCTAGATTCCAATCAGATCCTAGAGAATATCACTTAACTGCTCTTAAGATAATTTTGAGGTATCTGAAAGGTACTACTAATGTTGGTTTAGTCTACAGAAAATCTGAAGAATACAACTTAGTAGGATATTGTGACATTGATTACGCTGGAGATAAAGTTGAAAGGAAAAGTACTTATGGAAGCTGTCAGTTTCTGGGAAGTCACCTGATCTCCTGGTATAGCAAGAAGCAAGCCACAATTGTCCTCTCTACAACATAAGCAGAATAAGTTGCTGCTGTTGGATGTAGTACACAGATGCTCTAGATGAAAAGTCAGCTAGAAGATTATCAGATATATGAGAGTAACATTCCTATATTCTGTGATAATACTTCTGCTATCTGTTTATTTAAGAACCCTATTTTATATTCTAAGGTTAAACATATAGAGATTAAACATCACTTTCTTAGGGACTATGTTCAGAAGGAAGTTCTTTCTTTAAACTTTGTTGATACAGACCATCAATGGGCTGATATCTTTACAAAACCCCTTGCCGAAGATAGGTTTAAGCTCATTCTGAAGAACATCAGTATGGACTTATGCCCAGAATGAGGTTATGAGAAGATCTGATATATGGATTAGATTTGAAATGTTTATTTATTTTCTTATCAGATGTTCTGGATTTGTATGATCATTTAGATACTCTGATTCTGTTATTCCTAACGTTTCATATATCTAAGTATGATACAGAACTTCTGTTAAAGCAAAACACCTGTCACCGGCTATTCCAGATGATGACCACGTGTTCATTCTTAAGGGACAAACATGCGTGCAGTTGATGAGACGCCGCCCTAGGTAACTGTGCAAATCGTTTCAAATTTTACGCTATCTCTCCTAATGTCTCTCATCATTAATTGTGATTGATTCAAATTCTGTAATCTCCTGCATTCAAAATTTCGTTGCATTTTATTTCAATCCGCGTCTATTTAAACACATCTCACTTTCATTTTATCCTTTTTCACGTATTCATCATCACTGTTTATGCATTTTGGTCTTCTCTTCTCTCTTCCCAAAAAACCCTAAATTGAAGAAACCAACTAATCTCAAGTGTTCTTCAATGGCTTCTTCATCAAATACTCAACAAATGTCTCGTCTTCTCAAGAACAACATTAACAACAGCACCAACAAAATGTCTTCACTCCATTGAAGACCTGTTTAATTCCATACGAAGATTTGGAAGTTCTCTGTGAATCTATGTGTCATACCCCAAAATTTGCCCACATTATTGCTCCTATTCAAGTTTCAAATCCATATGCAAAGCTTCTAGACAAATTCTCCTATACAAAGGCTCTGAACTAGGGTTTGATCCATTCAAAAGGAAATCAGTGAATCAATGGCTCCAAGGCATCTCGTATGGCTCAACATATCCCACATTACCTCTATGACAAGTATCAAGGCCTATCTCAAAATTTTGGTCATTCAAAAGCTCAGAAAGTCAACAGTCGACTAGTTGACCTAAAAAGTCAACTGTGGTCAAAGAAAAAGTCAAAACTCCTGATTTTTTGTCAAGATCCTCATATTGAAGTATCATTCACCATTTGATCAAGAATTGATCATGGTTCATCAAGGAAAGATCAGAAATCAACAATTCAAAAAGTTGCTAAATTAGGGTTTTGTATAGGAAAAGTCAACTGAACTTTGACCAGCCATAACTCTCACATGGAACATCATAAATTTTCTATCCAAAGCTCATTTTGAAGGAAATTTGATTCTCTACAAAATTGTCTCTCACATGCCAAGTCTAAAAATGCTTCATTTAAGAGATATGGACCAAAACATTATAGGTCCTTTTCAAAAGTCAACAAAAAGACACTTTTTTCAAAAGGACATAAAATGAGAATGGAAAATGATTTTGATATGAGACCAAAGACACTGGTTAGAGGTCTCTCTAAGGTTTCCAAAATGTCCTAGAACACATTCATACCTCAAAAATTGAGAGAGATAGACCTTGTCAAAGTTGAGCCATTTTGGAGGGAAAAGTGTGAGGAAAAAAGATTCAAATTGAATTCTTTTACAAAGAGGCCCATATTTTTAAGACCCAATCTCTTTCCTCATGGTATTAGGAGCCCATAAACCTTGGCCACGAATTTTCTTGATTTTAATTAATTTTATAAGAGTTTTTATTCATTTAAAAAATCAATAAAATTAAGAAAAATCAAAAGATTTGGAAGGAAATTTGTTTTGAATCAAATACCAATCCACATTTACTCCAAATATCAATAAAATTTCGTGCATGTGGTAATTAAAAAAGATTGAATCAAATATTGGCCAATTTTAGCAAGTTTTAATAAAATTCTCAATCAAATTTCCAAAGATTGCAAGGCATTGATTCAAGGAGATTTCTTTCAATTTTGTTGCCCTAAAAGGATCACCTATAAGTATGCAACAAGTATACAGCACAAGGGGAAAAAAATTCTGCCTCCAAAGCTCCAAACCCGGATTCCAAAAGTCAAAGAAAATCAAAACTACAATTCTGAAGTGGAGGCCGATTTAGAAGTTCTTGTGCATCCTAATACGTTCCCCAGTACTCATTGAAGCTTTTCCGATTGCTGCACACGAGAATCACGTCCAGAATCGTCCCAAAACGTTCACGGTTTGCATCATTCTAACTCTCTTAGATTGCAATAAATCATGCATGATAATTGTGTTCTATTGGCATATTAGTGTTTGTTTTGATGATTAGAACGTTTCTGGAAAGTTAATTGCGTTTCTGTGCATCTATGAGTGAATCACCATGTTAGGGTTCGTAGGTTTCAAATTAGGGCTTCTTGATTGGGGTAAAATTAGGACGAGCCATGAGCACCATTGAATTCGTGATCACTGGACGATCAAGTGGGAGTGGTCGCGAAGAATTTTTGTATCGTTTTGGGCCCTGTTTGATTTTTGCAGGTGTTAAAAGCAAGACCTTTTATAGCGCATCTGTGGCAAGCGCTGTAAAAAGCGTGTTGCAGAATTTTGGTGAAGAAGATGATGAGCTGTCACAGGACTATTGGCTGGTTTCAAACAGATTTTGGCGCGTGTTTGTTAGTGGGGGACGGGCAGATCTAGTGTGCATCTGGCAACGTGAGCGCACCATACCCTCAGCTACCCACCGTTAGATTGCTGCTTCTTTTCATCCAACGTTTCTAAGCATGCAGGCGCATCATGGTCCCTATACGCCTGGCCACACTGGATCATAAGTTAAGTTTTTTTGAATTTTTTTTAATTTTAATTACACAGCCTTTTATTAATATATATATATATATATATATATATATATATATATATTATTTCACTTCAAATAAATTTATTTTATATGCATAAACTATATAAAAAATATATAAAAACTTTATAAAAACTTTTTATATATTTATTTTATTATCTAATTATTTCATTTAAATTATTAATGTTTATTATTTTTTTATTTATATCATTACATTTATATATTTATTTTATTTTCACGTAATTCATATTTAATTATTTAATTCATAAAGATCCATAAAAAAAAAATATGTTTACACTCGATTTTATTTTCTTATCCTGATTTAATTAATTAGGTCGCGAGACCAATAATTAATTAAATCATTTATATTTTCATATTTAAATTCGTACCCTAATCAGGGTTTACGATGAACACCCCAATACACTGAATATTGTCTTTTTGCGCCTTGCCTTTTCAGGGTTACTTTTTAACGCTCTCCGACAACGCGCCCGATTAAGATTCAAAGCTAAGTACCCTACTTTTTAAAATCTATTTTGTTTCCTTTTAAAATTAGGGTTTGTTTTGCCTTCATCTTTCCTCCGCCTTTGCCATTTTCAGGGTTACCCCCGAGGCTTCCCGCCAACCATATCAGATCAAATTCGAAGCTAAGTGCCTATTTACTCTGCTTATTTTATTTTTCTTTATATCTTTATTTTTTTTAGAGTTAATAGCATTTGCCTCTGAACTGATAATGCACTTACCCTATTTTTGTTTGCCATTTTTCCCACTTTTTCAGGGTTTGTCGAGTGCCAAAGCTACGTCATTGGTAACCCTAAATCTTTTCTGTCTTTTATTATTACTTATGTCAAACCCTATTAAGGGATCCGCTGGTTGCAATTCCCCTCTCCTCCGCTGGTTTCATTTTCCCCCTTCCCATAAATTGTTTATATACTGTGTGGTTAGTAATTTAGGGAGTGCAAATTTAAACTGGGTTAGAGTCACTAATTTACAAGATAACATAACTGAATTAACCACGTGATTTTTGCACACACGCACTCTTTTGGGGTAACCTCTCTGTTGCCTTGTTGCCTGTTGCCTGTTGCCTTTGTGTTCTTTGCAGAATAAGCCACGTCCCTCGAATACGAGGATACCTCATCCATGCTGCCTCGATAAATAAAGGTCATGCGACCCTAATGATGCTGCCTTCGATATACTACATGACCTCGACCCTCGGAAGTTGCCTACGAAAGGCTGAGGTATCCTCTGGTTGCCTACAAAAGGCTATTCTGATCCTTCCCTTAGACTACCTGCCTCTCTATGGCATGGGACAGTCTTATGGAGAACGATAACTCGATGACCCGTTTACATCCAAACGAAAGGCTTCCTGCCCTCTATGGCATGGATAGACCCTTTCACCCTGAAAGGCTAAAAGAACTCTTTTTTTCAAATTATAAGGTAATTGCCCCTAATTGCCTTGCTCTGGCTAAAATGTCTTTTATCAACTTTTTCTTAAACAAACACTCTCAAGGCTACGCTCATTTACGAGCTAAAGTCCTTGTTTCTTCATCTTCTATACATTTCTAAACTTTTGGTTTCAAAACTGAAGAGCAAAGCAATTAAGAGCCCATGGAAAACCATGGATGCAAAGGGTGCTTTTTAAACCTTCCCTTTGCATAATTTACCCCCCGTACTCAGTTTCTTTTTAAAAGGTTTTTCCTGTTCTTTTAGCCTTTCTGATTAATTTGGATAAAATAAAAGTCGGTGGCGACTCTTGCTTAACCGCGACATTTTCGATAAAAAAAGGTCAGTTCACCGTATTACACTATGGTTGCTTTTGAAAATCTGCAAGCACATGACTTCAGCATCAAGACAGATATGTTGATTCAAGGATGGGAAAATTACTTTGATCATCTTATTGGACCGGTTTATCCTCTCTTGGTTAAGGAATTTTGGACTCATGCCACTCTTACCCCAACTGCTATCATCTCCTTCGTGCTAGGCCAAGAGGTTGTAATCTCTAAGAATCTGATAAGGAAGTTCTATAACCTCCAAGGTTTGGGTGGAATAAATGGTTCTCTCCCTGGAAGAACTGATTGGGAAAAAGTTCATCCAGAGTTATTTACTTCTGGAAAAGGCTCACCTCACTCTATAGATCTGGAGCCTTCTTACAGAGTTTGGGCGAAGATCATTCTAGGATCTTTCAATCACAAAAAATCAACAGTTTCTGCAACCTACATCAGTCAAGATCAACAGTTCCTTCTGTACTACATTGGAAAGGGTATGAGAATCAACTTTCCTCAGCTTCTGTTCGATCACCTGTGTACTCATGTGAAAGAATCAAGAGAGGTAGAACGTCTGAAGTATCCCAAAATTAAGAAGAATACCATTCATATGGGAAGATTGGTATCAGACATTCTGACTGAGAGTGGTCTGATTGATACTCTGAGAGCAGCTGGCTCTATTCAATATCTGACTATTGTTCATGGGAGTACTCTGACTGCTCATTCCTTGAGAAGAATGCATTTGATTAAAAAGGTGATCTCCACTCCAAAGGTGATTCCTGATATTCTGACCAGAAGAACTCCAGTTGTTGACTTCCCTTAGATGTTCAAGGAAGAACTATCAGAATCTGTTCAACTCTATTTGGAATCCTGTGTAAGAGACCAGTCAGAAGTTGACCCTGCTTGGATTAGTGGAAGAACTCTTCCATCATTGGATGATCTAATCAAGAAGGATAAGAAGAAGAAATAGAAGAAGAAGAAGAAGAAGAGAAAGGATAATGGTGAAGGTCCTGCTACAAAGAAAACCAAGAAGCTGAAGAAACCTTCAGGTATTGTGATCTTTGACTCTGGACCTATTAATAGTTCTAAACGAGTATCAACAGATAAACCTGATTCTCTCAAAATCCCTAGAACTTCTGAACAGCTTCATAAGCTTATAGAAGATATTGGTAATGTAGATACCTCTAGTTTACATTTTGTTTCTAACCTTTCTCCCCATAAAAATCCAAAATCTTCTAAAAATCCATCTCCTTCCACCAAATCCAAAGGAAAACGCCCTCTTTATTCTGAACTTAAACAGTGGAATATGGTGGTGGAATGTCTTCGGGGAACTAGACGGAACCAGCGACGAATTTCAAGATGAGGCAGTTTCTCTGTTACAGGTTCTGTCTCAAGTGTGCCCAACATGGTCAGGGGCAGAAGACAACTATAGGTAGGGTGAAAACACGGTTGGCCAATACGCGGTAAGTGGAGGCTATAGGATGGCTTCAAAGTTAGTTGGTGGGGCAGTGCTGAGCCCACAATAGGCAGAGGCGTACTCAGCACTGTGGATGTCGAAAATCTCGTCAAAAATCAAGGTCTTCGGTTGGAGGTGCGTAAAGGATAGAGTCGCAACAAAGGAACAATTATTGCGAAGGGGTATTCTCCATAACAACAATGATAGTCAATGCGTCTTCTGCTCATCAGCGGTCAAATCATTGGACTATTTGTTACTAAATTGTTCATTCTCAAAGGAAGTGTGGGCAGAGATCTCGCTATGGCTGGGAACCGGCATGAGTCAAGATCACGAGTGTAGGGACATATGTTGAGTTTCATACAGGTACACGCGGGTAAAATGGAAAAAAGGAGGACACTCTTATTTTTGTTCGAGACATGCTGGATATTATGGTGTACTAGGAATGCTCGCGTTTTTAGTGGCGAGGATTGTCTAGTGA
Source organism: Vicia villosa (assembly GCF_029867415.1). Taxonomy (NCBI): domain Eukaryota; kingdom Viridiplantae; phylum Streptophyta; class Magnoliopsida; order Fabales; family Fabaceae; genus Vicia; species Vicia villosa. The sequence goes on along the minus strand of NC_081182.1, from coordinate 32,991,768 downwards.
GTATGGTGGTGGATAAGGTAAAACTGTTATCATGGCAATGGCACGCTTTGGGTTCCAATACCAACCGGTGTAGGGATTTTTACTTTTGGCATAAAATCCCGTTGGATTTCGTTTAATTGTATGGTTGCCGTTGTATTTGGGCGAGTACCCCTTGTACTCCTTGAATATATCATTCCATTGCCTATAAAAAAAAAGAATATGGTAATGCAACAAAAGTAGCAAGATGAACCATGTTAATATTAGTATATGCACTAACATATGACTACTACCACAAAGACACTTTCATATCACTTGACCTATTTTTATACCAATATTTAAGAGTTAGTGGGTATCAAGGTTGTTAAAATCTCGATTTAAAATCTAAACTCTATAAATTTCACATTTATAGATCAGCATTTCGTGTTAAATCGCAGGTAAAAACTTTTTTTTAATGTAAAATCGTATTCTAGAACGATTTTAGATGACTTAAATCTTTCTAAAATCGGTGAAATCGTGTAAAATCATGTAAAATCGTTGGATTTTACTCTTTGACCTGGTTTTATTTTTTTTTGTCAAAGTTAAAAATCACATGTTATATTTTGGCCCATAAATTTTCTCTATAAATTTTTAATTTTATTCACATTCATATCTTGTATTTAGAATTTTTAACATTTGAAGATGGATTTAATCAAGTCGAATATGAATGTTCTAATTAATGAAAATGATGTTGTAGATGAAATGAACTTTTGATTAAGTTGAAGAAGATGAAAATATTTGATTTTTTGAACTTGAAAAACTTATGAAACTATTGTTTTTTTATAATCCTTTGGATGTTACATTATGATTTGGTGGAAAATTTATTTAGTTTGATACATGTTTGTGAATATTACACTTTATTATGATGATGCAGTATATTTTTGTTTTATGATAAAGTTAAAATGTTAAATAATTAATGCATTTAGAATATTATATTAGTATAAATATGTCGTATATATAAATTTAATATGAGGTAAACTCCATGATTTTACGTTTCGATTTTATCTAAATAAAATGAATTAAGATAAAAACTCGATTCTGACAACCTTGGTGGGGATGATATAATTGATTTAGTGGTTGATAAAGAGAGGAGGATATGGGGAAAGTGGGGGGACGCTTCAAAATGATGGTATGGAATGTATCATGATTTACTAAATATTAATAAAATATATTTTTTTTATATAATAATAAAGGGGTGATGCACTCACAGTGTAAAATAGTTTTACAATGTCAATCAATCACAACCATGTATCCAATTCCATCACACTTTTATCTTTAAATTTTTTTAATGACATGCAAAATTGATTGTTTTCTATTGGATGACAGTGTAAAAATGTATTACACTGTCAGTGCATATCCATTAAACCCTAATAATAATAACAATTATTTTCATAATAATATTTACTAAATAAGTAACAAAATAAAATAATAAAAGTATAAAAGAATATTACTTAATAAAATAATATAAGAATTACAATTTATTTATTATAAAAATTTAAACATAAAAAAAGAATTTTTAAAAATCAATAAAAAATTGAAAGGAGAAGTTAATTTGACCAGTTCTATTGAATTTAAAATGGGAAGTTATTTTGACAATATTTTTTATTTAATATTTGATCAATTAAAAAAACCCTTTAAAACTATTAAAAAACGTGGGATTACAAATTTTTATTAAATTAATAAATAACGAATTTTAAACGTGGGTGAGGATTTTAAAAAAGTGGGTTAGAATTATAAAAAGAGAATAACTAAAATTTTAAATAAATTAATAAAGAAATAAATACAAAATTAAAATTATGAAATTATAAAAATTAACCTTAATTTTGGGTTCAAAATTAACAACTTTAACAATTTTTATTAAATAAAGAATTTTAAACATTGGTTAGGATTTAAAAAAAGAGGGTTAGGATTAAGAAAAAGAGAATAATTAAAATTTTAAATAAGTTAAAAAAGAAATAAATATAAATTAAAATTATGAAATTACAAAATTAACCTAATTTTAGCTCCAACAATATAAAGAGAGTTACCAACTTTAATTAATAAGATATTTAACAAATTAATAA
>NC_081182.1:32913969-32989590 GCF_029867415.1 Vicia villosa | reverse complement strand
TAAAAGATGGGTTGGAAGTTAAGCCAAAATATAACCGGCGCGTTGCGCAGGATAGATAATTGAATATGAACATAATCATTTTAAAAATAATTTTAGAAGAAAAGTTGAATTAAAATATACATTTAATCACAAATTATTATGGGTCTGGTCTTTTCGTTGAAAAGAAGCTACAGACGAAAAAGATAGTTGGTGAAGAGTCCCATTCGACTTTTGATGAGGCTATTGAGCAGGCGAAAAAAAAGGTGGTTGGTAGGTGTGATTCTGATGTGTTGTCAGTAAGAGAAAGTCAAGGTTTGGAGGGAGCTAAAGTTCAAAATGCAACTTTTTTATATCATCATAAATAAATTTAAAAATATATTTTATATTTTTAGATAAAAGTACACAACTTTTAAATCTTTAAATTTTAGGGTTGGACAATTAAAATTTTAGAAATATCATCATAAATAAATTTAAAAATATATTTTATATTTTATATTTTTTATAAGGGTCTTGCTAATCAGTGCCCTCAGGGCAATGGTTAAGCATTCTAAAAAAAAATATTTTATAGAAAATTTAATATTTTAATTTTCAAGGCATTAAATACGCAGATTACTGAGACAATTTACTATTTTAAAGTCTTAATCATTGCCCTGAGGGCACTTGTTAGCATTTCCCTTTTTATAATTATGCGTTCATTAGTATTCATTTAATAAGAAACATATCATACCAAAAAAAGTAGATATTTTTCTAAATATAATTATTACATATTTAATACTTTTATGACAATTTAAAACATATTTAATTAGTATTTCATAAATAAAATAATAATTATGATTTTGCAATAAAAAAATCTTTTCATAATTCTTACATAATAAAAGTAGAGGAGGGTTATATTTACTCCAGGAGAAAATAATAAGTAATTAAATTTGGAGAGAGAAAATTATTACTTATTATTTTTAACCATTAGATTGAGAAGAATCAATGGTCTAGATTTGGAGTAAGTTATAATAACTTACCCCTAGAGTAAATATAACCCTCTTTATAAAAGTAACATATATAATTATCATAAAAAGCAATAATTTTTTATTTAATTTTTTTATTTTTATTCTATAGAATAATTCTTTTATACAAATTTTCAATTTTTAATTTATATCAAAAAATATTTTAGAATTATTATATCAGATGAATTTAAAAATTAGTTTTACATTTTCTTTTATAATGATACTATCATACATTCATACTCATTTGTTCTTTTCACAAATATATATATATATATATATATATATATATATATATATATATATATATATATATATATATATATATATATAAAAACTGATTTATAAAAAAATAAATTAAGTTCAGTTAAAAATATGAAAATTTTATTGGTTACAAATCATTACATATTCCAAACTTTTATTATATTTAGAAATATATTTATTAATGATTTAATATCTTTATTACATGATATATATATATATATATATATATATATATATATATATATATATATATATATATATATATATATATATATATATATATATATATATATAATTATTATAAAGGTAATGCTAACTTGTGCCGTTAGGACACATGTTAAGAAACCTAAAAATAAAAAAATTGTGTTGAAAAAAGTAGTAGAAAAATTAATTATAAATTTTTAATTAAAATAATACACAATTTTCAAGAATAAATTTTTACATTTAACTCTTAACATTCTTTATAATTTTCTATATAATTTGTACATTATATTATAATAAAAGTAACTACAACCATCAATAATATAATTTTAAAGAAACACTTGACATAACTCTCATGAATTAGAAATTCCCATTTGAAACTTTAAAAAATAAAACCCTGAACACAAGAAGAAAAACAGCATAATGGTCAATCCTCTAAACTATTACCCATCGTAGAAAAACCATCAGATAACTCCAAGTGTTCCTTGAGTAACTCTTGATCTTCCATGTCTCCGCCTCTATCGGACCATGATTCCTCCGAACTAGAGCTAACATGTTGAACATTGTTGGGCTCCTCTCCAGGTTTAGCTAAACGCTACGGGCCTAACGAGTCCTCTCTAAGAGTCAAACAAAATTCCTCTCCATCCACCATCACCTTGATACTATCCCCCAGAATAAAGTCCGCCTTTACTCTAATCATCATCCTTGCTATATCTAAACAAGCTTTATTAGCAGTATTCTCATCTAAACAAATGGAAGAACCTAACGAGTTAGCCATTTGAACTAAAAATTCCGAACACCATGCATGACAAGGGACCCCAATAATGCGCAACCACATGACTCTCTCCGCATCCACGTCTGATACCTTCCATGGCCTGATTTCCTTGAACCACTGTTTCCACCAAGTTGACCCCTCTCCTATCATTTCCCTGATGAAACCAGCCTCCAACTCCTCCAACAAACAGAGATTCGCCCCCATCAGAGAGACCTTGATCGAGAAGACTCCCTCCACTTCAAAATGCGTTTGAATGTTGTACGTTGACCCGGGGTTCAGAACCACACCTACAAACGCTTTCCTAAGACTCTCTTTGGTACCAACCGGAGAAAGAAAATCCAAAGGAGAAGCACGAACAGAAGAGGTAGGCTCCACCTCACTAGAAACAACTTCAACAAAGGATCTTCCATTGCGGAAACACGGAGCAACAAAAAACTTCTGTGAACAATTCTGAACTCTACCCGAACTGAAACCGCCACCCTTGCCCCCTTGATAACAGCTTTCCCAAGAAAAGGCTTCCTTTCAAACCTCGGAATATTGGCATGGATGTTACTCCCATAAATCATAATATTATCAAGTCTAACCGCTAACATTCTAGCATCTTCCACTGCAAGGAAACGAACAAAACCGTATCTCCTACCGAACTTATTTACCTTCGGAGGAATCACGACCTCCACCACCTCTCCATGGCAACCAAACAATTCGAACACATCCTTAGAATTGATTCTGAGAGGAAAATCTGAGAAAAAGATGGAGACCACAACCTCACCTTCTCCAACCTTCCGACCACCCTGTAACGGGAAACAATCCCATTTCGGACTCACCGAACAAAAAATCCTCTTTTGGACCTTTTTCCACTCCATCGCCCTGAAGCTGCCCTCACTCCACCGTAGCACCGCTGTGAACAATATGTAAAACTAAGAGAGAAGGGAGAGGAAAGAAGTATTTACATTCATCCGCTAATTTATACAAAGAAATTAGCCATATCCAGGACCTAGAAACAATAACCGTTATACAGTTGTTAAAATTAACATCAACGCCCTTAAAGATGACGACATTACGCATCAACCAAATACTCCACACCGTGGAAAGCCAAAATGATTTGATTATTTGTAAATGATAGTCACTTTAGAGTTGAAGATACCGATGTTTGGACTGCAAAGACGACCATCAATTAATACAACATCATCGAGATGCATCAAAGTTACCGGGTGAAACTCTAGTTCTGGATTCATCAAGGTATCCCTGATCCTCCAACTGATTTGGGAGAATGACACCTTAAACGAGTCAACCATCAATGGGATGTCCTAAATTGGAAGAATTTCTCTACCGAATGGCGCCAGATGTGTAAAGATCGTGCCAACACGTCCTCGACTTCCCTGTAAGTGATCATGAAATGAAACCATCACCACAATACATGAGTTGGTACATAACTGTTACCACCCCGGATTTATTTGTGGCTGACCCGTTCTACTTAATAGACCCCCGCTGTCAAAATTATATCATCCCACAACAACAACGTAAACCTCAACAGCAACAATACACACAACAACAACCACAATACACACAACAACAACAACAATACACAAACAACAATACCCCCATACCAATACCGCTCCGAACAACAAAACTACCGACAGGTAAACCCATTCCAAACTCAGTCTCAACCACTCTATCAACATGACAACCAACACCAACATGATAACCCATATTAGACCCACTCTCAACCACTTTTTCAACCTCGTAGTCAACCACCTCGCCAAAGTCTTAGACACCCCTCCCACTACCAAGAGGCAGAGTCCTCAAGGTCATTCAGCCAACACAACAAAGCTGGTTCATCAAGAATCTCACTAAGTCCCGACGATGGTCCACCTGGTGTATATGACCCACGCGACCCATTAATATCACAATCATCTCACCACCGTACCACGCTTGGCTTTGCGACACCAACCAATCAATTTGGCTTTTATCAAGGTAGTTCAAGTGCGGTTGAGTGCTACCAACCGGAATTCGTATCTCACCCTACTCCCACCACCATTTAGCACATTTGAGGGCTTGGGTAACCGGCTTTACGACAGTCGACTTCCGGGATATTATGGTGGCCTTGACGAATTCATTGACAGTGACATCCGGGACAACACAATTCCAGGGCCATCTACACAGACGCAACAAGAACCACCTAGGGGAAGGGGTGACCCTAGGGTTCGCGGCGGAATTAAACGTGCTCAACGTGCACTAGATGCGGAACGGAAGGGCGTTATGGTGATGACAGACACAAAGGGTTTTTTAAGTTTCTGTTTATCAGTTGTTGTTTCCATTGTATCTTTCAGTTCAAATTAATAAAAATATTTACTGATTTCGACTTTATTTATTTCAATTGTTGTTGAATAGTTGATTCCGGTTGTCCAAATGGGTCCCCAATTATTATTTGTAAAAAACAAAAAATAAAAATAAAACCCACATAGGCGCCATTTCAAATGGCTAACCTACTGTGGGTGACACATTTGCGCCAGCTGAAATGGCGCATACATCCATGCATATGCGCCATATGATTTGACGCATACTCCAGGGTGACAATTTGGTAAATTTGTTGAAAAACTGATTTTATTTTTGTATTTTTTTAAAAAAAAGTGATAATTTAGTTTTTTTTTTCAAATAGAATATCAGTTTGTTAATATTATTTCTCTGGCATGGATTAAAAGGTATTTTAGGGTTAGATTCAAGTTTTGAACATCTAATTAAATTAGAATAAGTTAATTACATAAGTTAATTAGGGAACATTTAAAAAATTTAGTGAAAATTATTTTTATACATTAAAAAAAATTTAAATTTCTTGAAATTATAATTTATTAAAATTAAAGATTTATAAAATTAAAAATCTTAAAGTATGCTCTTTAAGTAATAAGATTAAAAATTTGTCAAAAAAAAAGTAATAAGATTAAAATAAAGATTAAGATATGTTTAAAATTTGTAGCAAATATAATATTTTTTCATATTTTTTATTGGGTCGGGTCAACAATCATACGGGTCAATTAGTAACCCGTCGATCTGACTACTCACCTAGTAATCCAATGCATTAACCGATGTTATCACTCGTCCGGATTTTAAAACACTACTAACGATATAACATAGTTTTACAATATCGTCTAATAGAAATTAATCACTCAACTATGTTATACCAATAACTTGAAAATTACAATTTGATTTAGTTGAATACATAGTAATTAGTTGACACATAAAATTAATTTATATGTTCGGAGCATATCCTATTTTTTAATAATAATTAATAACTCCAAATTTATCATTTGTTATTAAAAAAATTTATTATTTTTTTTAAATAAGCAATTGACATTAAAGGGAGCAAAAGGGATGCTCCACTCCAATACAAAGAGGAAAGCTCCTACCTCTCGAAACATAATAAAAAAATTTATTATGTTTTTTTTGTAAGTTTTTTAAATGTTTGACAAATGTATTATATGTACATTATAAAATATATATTTTCCAAAATTTAATTTAGAATAGAATATCTGTTTATTATATTTAATATTAAATTTGAAAATTCCGTTACTATTTGTATTCATTAGTATTAATTGCATTATAAATATTCTCACTTAGGTACAAACTTTTCGCTCAGTATCTTTTTCCTTCAATATTTTTCGCCGTCTCTCATTATTGGCCCCTAATATTTTTGGGTAACTTGACTTAGCAAGGCACATTTTGTACAAATATATAAGGGTTTAGGGTTTAGCAAGCGCCTTTCTCTTCAACCTCTCTAGTGTTTTACAATCGGAAGAAGTATGAATCTCCTCGCCGACTCAAGCACCAACCAAACGGAGGTTTCTTTGGCCATAGCCAAACATTTGTTCTCCAAAGAAGAATATAAAGAAAAGAACATTGTGTTTTCGCCATTGTCGCTCCAAATCATACTCAGTATCATCGCTGTTGGCTCTGAGGGTTCCACACAACACCAGCTTCTTGAATTCCTCCATGCTAATTCCACCGACCAACTCAAAACCTTATGCTCTCAACTCGTTTCCTATGTGCTCGCTGATAATAGTCCCGCTGGCGGACCTCTGGTGTCTTTCATCAATGGTGTGTGGATTCAACGATCTTTATCTCTTCAACCTTCCTTCAAAAAAAGTGTAGCTACTGATTTCAAAGCCGCTATTGACTCAGTTGATTTCGCAACCGAGGTATATTAATCTATCACCACTCTATTTTTATCATGTCTTATTGAATTTGCTTACGAAATTCACAGTACAAATGATCTTTTCGTATAATATTAATTTTTATATTTGATGTTGTTTTAAAGGCACATGAAGTGAGAAATAAAGTGAATTCATGGGCTGAAAAGAAGACAAAAGGTCTTATAAAGAACCTTCTTCCACGTGGTGCAGTTGATAGCTTAACCAAACTTATCTTTGCAAATGCACTATACTTCAAAGGAGCATGGTGGGAGGAGTTTGATAAATCAAAAACAAAAGACTATGATTTTTACCTTCTCAATGGCAGTTCAGTCCAAGTTCCCTTCATGACAAGCAAGAATGAACAGTATATTAGAACTTTTGATGGTTTTAAAGTCCTTCGTCTTTTTTATAAGGGAGGTGAGTCATATAAGCATGAGGATAGGCGTAGTTTCTCTATTTACTTTTATCTTCCTGATGCAAAAGATGGATTGTTAGCTTTGATCGGAAAGGTTGCTTCTGATTCTGAATTTTTGGAGCATACACGTCCTAGAAAGTCAGTGCCAGTAGGTGACTTTAGAATTCCAAGATTCAATATTTCTTTTGACCTTGAAACTTCTAGAATGTTGAAGGAGCTAGGAGTGGTTTTACCTTTCTCTGAAACAGGTGGAGGGTTGACAAAAATGGTAGAGGACTCTTCTATAGGTGAAGAACCTTATGTTTCGGCAATATATCACAAATCTTATATTGAAGTAAATGAAAGAGGAACTGAAGCTGCTGCAGCGTCCTGTGCTGCAATGAGGGTTGGATGCGCTATGCTTAGCAAACCACCACCTCCCATAGACTTTGTAGCAGACCACCCTTTCATGTTTTTGATTAGAGAAGATTGCTCTGGAACTGTGCTTTTTATTGGACAAGTGCTCAATCCCAAAGTTTTCTAAAACAGTCTGTTGCCGCAATAACGGAACAAAACAATACTGGAAGACACCGAAATCGTTGTTAAGCGTCTTTATGATGAAGAAGAAATTATGATTAATTTGCACTTGTGGTGTGATCTTTATCTATTTTTACAGAGCTCATAGAATTGGTTGTTTATTTCAAATATTTTCCCTTTAAATTTTTTTCATCAATTTTTCCTGATTTGTTTAATCACACTAGATTAAGAGAAAACTGGATTTTATATTAAGAATCTATTTTACATAATTAATCTATTGCTCATTTAATTTGTTGATGTTGTTTATTTCAAATTGTTTCTTTTTTTAAAAAAAATTCAAGCTGTAGCTACCTCAAATTCTATCATATCATTGACAATATATAACTCTAAAAAAACATATCCGACACCAATGAATCATAAGTCATAAATGCATGTGCGGCTCCTTAAGCTTCAGTTTTCACATGTAAACTCAAAACCCTTCTTTTTAGATTTGTTGATCATGAGAAGGTCTTAAAATTATTATTGAACTTCACATAAAATAAATTGGAAATCACATCTTAAATTAAAACTTCAAGCTATTAGGTTAATAGGTTTATAAAGGATTTAAACATCCATTTTTATAAAGTTCAAAAAAGAAAGTTGTTGATAAATATGTCTAAAAGTAAAAGTGAATATTTTGAATGTCTAAAAGAAATTCTTGCATGCGCACGGGTTCTGGTATGACACGCGCATTATTTTTAAATATAACTATTGTTTTTTATAAAACTAAAATATTTGGAATAAAAATTTATCTTTTAAGTACAAAAATAAATTTATCCAAAATAAAATATTTGATTTAATTTAGGACCTCTAGAGATGGGAAAGGCACGGGGACGGTCGGGAAAATCAGCGGCTTCGTCGCCGAATAACAGTACCACTGTTGAAAGGCTTAAGGTTCTAACGAATGCAAAGGATCTGTAACTTGAGAAAATAGTGGAATCAATCGGATCGTCGAGTGGTACCAAAGGAATTGGGGGTGATGACGAAACCCTAATTTCACAAAAGAAGGCTGAACCGAAAGAAGAACAACGCAAGCTATGGGTTGACGTTTTGAGTAACAATTGAAATCCTGCAAATGGTCTGGTTATGGAGTATATAGCATCACAAATAGTAAGTGGAGAGATTGAAGTCGAAATCGAGGTAGAAGACATTGCGGCGGAGGTGAAGTTTTTGAAAACCGCCCTAATTATGTATTTCTTGGAGTGTGAGGAGAGTATGAACATGGTGAAGCAGCACATGCTTAGAGATGAAATTTCGTTCAACTCCCCGACATGTACTATGATGAAGAAGGATATTTCATGGATGATGTACTCATGAAAGGTCCTTACACTCTCAGAAATATACATATGATTCTCAGAGAATGGAAGCCTGAATTCAATCTGAAGAAGGACTTGATGCGAACATTGCCAATTTGGATTAAGCTATCACAATGTAGATCTTGTCTCTCTGATTCTAACTGTATCCTTGGATTTCATTTATGTTTCGTTTTGAGCATTTCATTTGAGTTTTTTGTTTTAAAACTTCTTCTGATTTTTCTCAAAATTCACATCACACACTTTGAATAAATTCTCATGATGCATATGGTTGAGATGTCGATGAAGAGATGTATCTAATGGTGGAAGTCTCAGCCTCTATAGTTACAGTTTGTGGAAACACAGTTTTCCAGTTGAAAACGAAGGCTGGAGGTTGAAGACGATGACATGTTTCTCCCAACCAATGAGATCCTTCCATTTGTTTTATTTCTACTAGTTGTTTTTAAACTGGATCAGGTGCTTTTATTTCTCTAATTTCCATGGTGCACATGCTTTGAGGGCCCTTGGATAAGCTTACTTGGCTTAAGTGGACTCCATCCATCGCACCACATTATTTTCAGATATATTTTTTTTTTTTTCTAAAAGCATCGATATATTGAAGCTGAGAACCAAAGTTCTCAAAAAGAGTTACAAGCAAGGGAGGAGAAAACTCTGAATGGAAAAAGTACACCCCAATTGGAATTTATGACAGATAATACCAAGGGTTCTTGTTAAAATCATAAAAAAAAAATTGGGTTGGTTAATTTTTCCTATATGCGCCCACCTCCAAACCAAAACTTTAATCTCCCCCAGTATATCTCGGATGTTCCACGTATCATTACTAAATAGCCAACCAAACAACCCCCTCCTTGCCTTTCTTAAAACAATTTTCTTTGCTATAAGAAAACCACTTTAAAAAGCTTTCCTTAAAATCCTTCGATTTAAAGTCCTTTATCTCGATCCAATCAGCCGTGTCTTTCCAAACCAAAACAGAAACATAACATTCCAGGAAAGAATGAGAAGAAGTTTCAGGATTAATACCACAAAAGAAACAAGATAAATTAATAATAGAGACGATACCTCTATAAACAAGTAAACCCCGTGTCGGTAGTCTACTGATGAAACACTGCCACCCGAAAGCCTTTATTTTGAGAGGAACCTTCATTCTCTAAATCAACTTTAAAGATGAGTTGAACCTCCCCATAGGACTGCAAGAGATCCGACGCTGATTCAGCAAGCAGCAGGAAGAAACCGAGAAAAGCCTGTCGGAAGCTCCCTCCCACTCGACCAAATCAGAAAATTCCTCCGTCAAAACATAACGTTGCAGCAACGCCAATAACTGCACTAAAACAACAACACCCCCCGACTGTATTCTGACAGAAGAAGGGATCCAGATATCTCCCACCTCCAAACACCACTAGACCACCCTCCCATAGCTTCTATTGAAACCTCCTGTAAAAAATATACAGCAAAAAGAGAAGGAAAAAGTTCCTTAAAAACTCCCTCATCCAGCCACTTGTAATGCCAAAAGGATGTATGAAAACCGTTCCCCTCGCAAAAACGGCAACGGCTAAAAAATACATCCTCCCAATGATTTTTATCCAAAGAGATTAAATCCTTCCACCAAGAAGACTTAGAAACCTTCTCTTTCACTTTGCCCCCTCCGTTTTCCATCCTTATCTTTACGTCACCATACCGGGCCTTCAAGACTTTAAACCACATTTCTCCTTTCTCTCCCAAGATTCTTCGCTTCCACTTACTCAATAAAGCAACGTTAAAGTCTTCGATCCTTCTTAAGCCAAGACCACCTCTCTCCAACAGCATACAAACTTCATTCCAACTAACCCAATGAATACAACGATTTTTCCTACGTTCCTCCCCACAAGAAATTACTTTGAATTTTCTTTATCTCTTTCACAACTTTCTTTGGAGATTTGTAGGAAGAAAGCGTGAAAATCGCGAGACTTCCTAAAACCGACTTAAGAAGAGTAATTCTACCTCCGAAACTAAGCATCCTAACTTTTTCATTTTTTTTTTGAGTTGCTACGTGTTTTACACGTCACAACTATTTTTTAAAAAAACTTTTTTTGACTCTCCCCTTGGTTAAAGTTACTTTTTATTTTTTAATATTATAAACACGTTGCGACGTATTTTTCATGTCACAACTTATTTATTTTACACACGTGAAAATCACGTCACAACTTCACGTAGCTAGGGAGAACATTTCTTGTAGTGGTAGATAAACTTCTCGGATTAGAACCAATTGGAATTCGGAGAAACAAGAACTCCTTATCCTCCTTCCTACATGAAAGAAAATTGGTAGCAACATCTAAGAAATTCTCTTTATTATTGATGCCAATAAATCTACTTTGGTGAAAGTTGATTCCAAGGCCCGAAATAAGTTAAAAAATTGTATATCATGCATTTTAATTTTAAAAAACTATGAAAAAATTCAAAAAAATATTTTATCTTATTTTACACTTTTTTTTAATTTTTTTGATTTTTATTTTCATGTTAGCTATTTTATTTGATTTTTCTCTTATTTGTTTTAGTTTTAATTGGTTTAAAAATAGTTTTCTAGTTCCAAAAATTACCAAAAAATTTATAAAAATATTAGAAGTTATTTATGACTTATTGACGGTCTCATTTTCCATTTATTCATTAATTTGATTATGGTTTGCATTTTTGCATCTTATTATCCATGTAAAAAATCTTTTTATTATTCATTTTATGCATTATACATTTTGGAATTTTTTTTCAACTAATTTGGCCATAAAGATCATCAACAACAATGAAACTTGGGCATTGATAGATCTAAATTACCTAATCAACCAAAATGGATGATTAATTTTGATGATGTTTGACCTAGTTGTGAAGAAATTTGGTTTATAATCTTTTTGCCTTGTGTTACTTCTCTCTTCTTCTCAATCTTCTTCTCTTTATTTTTCTTTTTTTGGATCAATTGGACTTTGATGATTTATCTTATTCAATTAATCTCCCCAGCAGTCGAGGCAATTCATCTGGAAGTTTGTTCTTTCCTAATGAAAGATAGGTCTCTCAGCGTCAAAGATAGTTCATTGAGGAGCCCGATGTTCTTTCCAAATGAAAGGTAGGTCTCTCAGCGTCAGAGATAGTTCATTGAGGAGCCTGATGCTTTTCTTCCCCAGCGGGTGAAAATTTCTTAAAGAGTCAGGAATAGTTCGTAGTGTTTCGTAGTTTTTCTAGCGTCAGGGACAATTTATAATGTATCTCTAGTAGATCTGGTCCCTTTTCTCCTGATCTGAAGAAAGGATGTTGTTTACTTGTTTATTCCATATAAAAATAAAAATAAATATTGCATTCATATCTTGTCATGCATGTGGGCTCTCATGGTCTAAATTGTGCTATCTTTTGTATTTAAGTCCCTCCTACCGTGCTAAGAAGAAGATTTCATCTTCCCCTCATCAAGTATTAGGAACTTAAATAGGGGCAACTGTTGTACCCCAATTTTTAATCACTAATATCCCACCCTATTTCATATAGTAGGATGATCATCATTATTATCATCATGCATACATCATTTGCTAATTAAAATACCAAAAAAATTGTTGCTTGTTGCTTGTGTTCCAAGGCAGGAGATTGATCAAAAAGAGACTAAGCAAATTAGGGTTTTGAAGGCTCACAAAGGAGTCCAAACATTCTCCTATGCTCAAGTGATTACCACATCACAATCAAAGTCCAATAATGGCTTAATTCAAAATCAACAACTTCCAAATTCATCTGGTGGACTAATTAGGGTTTTGACCTAATTCATCTAGAAAGTTGACTTTTAATTAGGACATAGCTCCATGGCTCAAATTATGATTCAATGATATTCAATTCAATATTATAATCCATTCACATCAACCATTTGAAGAGAAGAGCTTGATTCAATTGGAATCCACAAGATTGCAGTTCATTTGGAAAAAGTCAACTGTGTGGGTCAACCTTTGACTTTTGAGAAAATTGGTCAACTATAGACTTTTGAGGATCAAAATCATCAACATATAATTATTAAATTCATTTGATCAAGAAAAATCAAGAAAATCAATCAAAGATAAAAAAAGTTAACAAAAGTCAAAATTAGGGTTTTAAGTGATTTTGACCTCATTTTGGGAACTTCAAAATTCACCTTCAAACTAAAAAATCTCCCAACATGAAATTTGTAGATTTTGATCAAACAAATAGCTTTGTCACTAATAGAATTTCTTCAAAAAGTGATTAATTTGAAAGATGTTGGATCAAGAAGTTTATGTTACGCATAGAAGGAAGATGAAATCTCCACATTTTTCCCCAAATCACATACAAGTCTCTTCTTCTTCGTTTTGATCTTAGAAATGGTTTTTTTTTGTTGCAAAAATGTTCCTTCACGCTTGATCAAAAGATAATGGGCCTATCTTCCTAGACTCATACTCAACCGACCCAACTTTATTCAACAAAAAAGATTCATGCCCACCTACGGCCCCACCAACAATATTATTATCTATTAAATTTTCTCTCTCTCTCTCTCTCTCTCTCTCTCATGAATCCCCTACACCACTTTCCTCGATGTTCTCCATATTATCATGAATAACATTTAATGCATGCTGGTCTGCATTCTCAGAGACAGACATGCTAACCTCTTCAAGAGAGTCAAAATCCTCCTTTATGCTATTTGACATAAAGCTGTCCTTACTTTGTGAAAACTTTTGACTGTCACCTATGTTGTTAGATTCATAATCCTCCTCCGCCCCACCTTTTATATCATGATCAGTCATTTTCACAAGCCCTGGTTCCTCTAGGGAAGTTTCTTCCTCGATAATGCCTCTACCTTTGCCTGAGTCCGCATCATCAGTGTAAATTCCTGCCGGAGAATCATAAGATTCATATTCTTCTTCGTCCAAGCTTCTCCTAACTGGCTTCAGTTCCTTAAGCAAGGAGGAATCTTCTCTCATGCAAATATTAAACGACACTCCATCGATAATAGCTTCGAGTGTTACATTAATCAACTCTTTCCACCTGGATTTGATACACATCCTCACTTCATCCATTTTGGATCTTGCCATAATTTGCTCATCACATTCAATGAAAGTGCCTCTGACCTCCGCTAACATTTTGAAAAACTTATCTCCCCAAGCATGGCATGGTATGCCCGATATTCTTAGCCATAGGATTCTGTCTATATCCACATAAGTTGGAATCCAAGGTCTTATAGAGTTGAACCATTGCTCCCACCCCCCTCTCCGATCTTCAATGAAGCACTCCACCTCACCACATACTAACTCTTCTAGGTGTTGGAATTAAGGTTGTTTTTGTGTGTAGGACAAGTGTTTAAAAATATTGGAGGCTTGAATAGAAACTTGATAGGTAGGAGAATTCTTTATGGAAGAGAGAACTTTGTATTTTGCTTGATACAAATGTGTGAGATTACATCTCTATTTATAGTACTCTAAGGAGAACTCTAGATTCACTAATTCTAGAGAGTTCTCAACTCTAGATATCTAAAGAGTATTCTAGAGAATATTACAACCATAAGAAATATCTAGACACTCCAAACACTACAAGAATTCTCTAGAAACACTACCCAAAATCATCTAAGCCCAAAATAACTAAGCCCAAGAATACCACTAATACCATATTAAATATTTTTTAAGTGAGAGAATCATAATCTAATGTCTTATGATATTCTGTTCAAATATAGTGTCCAACTTATTTTAAGTAATTATTTAAAATTCAATGTGATGTCCCTTGAACCTTCTCATAACCCGAAAATAGTGGAACTAGAGCAAACAACGGTCATGCAAATATTGATGAATGAAAAAAAACTCTCTTTTGTGGGGAAGCATGCCTATTAGAATGAGTGAATTCACATTTGATAGGAAGACTGTATATTAAGTGAGTAAGAGTTACACACTAGATGAAAAATGTTTTGAGGTTTTAACTTATAAAAACTATTTTATGTGATTGTTCAAATCCCAATAATAATTCAGACCCCTCATGATCCAAAACATTTTGAATTTACATGTGAAAAAGAATGTTTACATAACCAACCGCACATACAATTATGAATTAATGTTGGAAACATTTTATGAGTTTGATGTAATCGTTGTGATAGAGTTTGATGTGTCAACTTAGAATACAATTGTTTATAATGGGAATTCAAAGCACAAATAAGGAACATTTGAAGAAAAACAAATTAAACGGAAACTATTTGAAATGAACAACATCTCCCAATTCAATGAGTACAAAACCAAGAGTTTCTCTTAATCTAGGGTGATCCAAATTAACGGCCGCGGTTCATAATAAAAGTTAACTACAAATTATTTTTCATCATAAAAATGGTTTAATAATGATATCAATATCGGCGCCTTTTATAACCGGTTTGTTGTGATCGATATCGGCGCCTTTTATTACTGTTTTGTTGCGACTGTTTTTGCGGTAACAAACTGTTTTCTAAAACATTGGGATCGAGCACTTGTCCAATAAAAAGCACCGTTCCAGAGCAATCTTCTCTAATCAAAAACATGAAAGGGTGGTCTGCTACAAAGTCTATGGGAGGTGGTGGTGGTTTTCTAAACATAGAGCATCCAAATACTGCATCACAGGACGCTGCAGCAGCTTCAGTTCCTCTTTCATTTACTTCAATAAAAGACTTGTGGTATATGCTTGAAACATAAAGTTCTTCGCCCAGAGGAGAGTCCTCTACCATTTTTGTCAAACCTCCACCTGCTTCAGAGAAAGGTAAAACCACTCCTAGCTCCTTCAAAATACTAGAAGTTTCAAGGTCAAAAGAAATTCTGAATCTTGGAATTTTAAAGTCACCTACTGGCACTGAATCAGTAGGACTAGTATGTTCTATAAATTCAGATTCAGAAGCCACCTTTTCAATCAGAGCTAACAATCCGTCTTTTGCATCAGGAAGATAAAAGTAAATAGAGAAACTACGCCTATCCTTATGCTTATAGGACTCACCTTCCTTATAAAAAAGTTGAAGGACTTTAAAACCATCAAAAACACTAATAAATTGTTTATCCTTACTCGTCATGAAAGGAACTTTGACTGAGCTGCCATTGAGAAGGTAAAAATCATAGTCTTTTGTTTTTGATTTATCAAACTCCTCGCACCATGCTCCTTTGAAGTATAGTGCATTTGCAAAGATAAGTCTGGTTAAGCTATCAACTGCATCAGGTGGAAGTAGATTCTTTATAAGACCCTTTGTCTCCTTTTCAGCCCATG
The DNA here is from genome assembly GCF_029867415.1 of Vicia villosa. Classification (NCBI taxonomy): domain Eukaryota; kingdom Viridiplantae; phylum Streptophyta; class Magnoliopsida; order Fabales; family Fabaceae; genus Vicia; species Vicia villosa. The sequence goes on along the minus strand of NC_081182.1, from coordinate 32,973,691 downwards.
AATTCACTTCTTTTGCTACTTCACGTGCCTTTAAAACAATATCAAATATAAATATTAATATTATACAAAAAGATCATTTGTGCTATGAATTTCCTCAACAAATTCAATAAAAACTGGTAAAAATTGAATCGATATATTAATATACCTTGGTTATAAAATCAACTGAGGCAATAGCGGCTTTGAAATCAGTAGACACGCTTTTTTTGAAGGAAGGTTTAAGAGATGATGATTGTTCAACCCAGACACCATTGACGAAAGAGACCAGAGGTCCACCGGCGGAACTGTTATCCGCGAGCACATAGGAAACGAGTTGAGAGCATAAGGTTTTGAGTTTGCCGGTAGAGTCATAATGGAGGAATTCAAGAAGCTGGTGTTGTGTGGCACCCTTAGAGCCAACAGCGATGATACTGAGTATGATTTGGAGCGACAATGGCGAAAACACAATGTTCTTTTCTTTATATTCATCTTTGGAGAACAAATGTTTGGCTATGGCCAATGAAACCTCCGTTAGGTTGCCGGTTGATCTCTCGACGAGTTTCATTCTTATTCTGATTGTAAAACACTAGAGAGGTTGAACAGAGAGTAGCTTGCTTGCAAAACCCTAAACCCTAGAGATGTTGAAAAGAGGGCAGCTTGCTTGCTAAACCCTAAACTCTTATGTATTTATACCAAAGTTACCTTGCTAATCAAGTTACCCAACAGGCTAATTTCATGGGATATATAATACAAATGGTAACTTGCCTATCACGCAATGCAAAAATATTAGGGCCAAATTTTACGATTAATTTTCTCATAGAATTTAATCATGCTGTGAAATCTTCATTAATGAGAGGGTACTAAATATATTGAAGGGAAAGATACTGTGCGAAAAGTTCGTATCTAAGAGTGAATCAAGTGATGACAAAGCTATGTGATAATGCAATCAACACCACGGATTCAAGTAATGACAGAATTTTCAAAATCATTTTAAATATAATAAAGATATATTAATAAAAAAATACTTATTAAAACATAAGAAATATTTTTAGTAACAAAATATCAAATTTTGAGTTATTAATTAACCTGAATTTGAAAACAACATATATAATAAAAAGATTGAAAAATATTTAGATTTGTAATAAAAATTAAAAATAGTTTTTGAGCATATTATATCATTTAAAGTATTATTATTTATAATAATTTAATTCTTATTTTAATTAAGAGTTATTTGACCACTATAAGAATTAGATGTCACTGTAACTTTCAGCTACAGATAAAATTTTACCTACAGCTATTGACTGTCACTATAGGTTATCCTAGTATTATAATTAGTACAACTTATACCTACGACTTTTTAGGTGTCACTAAAACTTATATAAATTTTAATTTTTTTTAAATAAAAATTTTCTTTTTGCTACCACTAAAACTTCAATAAACAAAAATTTTATTATATGAAAATATAATAAATTTATAATTTTACATTGACAAATATTACTAATATTAAAATTGAATGACTGATTATAAATATTTTAAAATATATTAAGAACCATGACAAAGTTAAATCACTAAAATGAAAAAATTATCCCATTTTACATTAAATTCAAATATTTCAACATAGAAAGTTTCATTCAATATACTTAAAATCTTACAAAAGAAATCACATATATTTTTATTTTAATATTCTTGTATCTTCACTTTCATGTAAACATCTGTATAGCAAAGGGAGGTGAAGAGTATCTTGAGATGAACTTCACCGGATTGTGGTCAATAGGTGACACAAAATCAAACCTCTTCGGTTATAACTCATAAGACCTCGTTAACTTGTCGATCTTCAGAAAATCGCACTTGAAGAATAGAAATTAGATTTCCAAGCAAATTCTCTAATGTTGCAACTCTATTATCAGCATTGGAGCTAAAACTGGCATGTCATGGAAGCTTTCCAGGACAACGCACCCGTCCTCTCTTTTCGGGCCCTTTAACCTTTGAATAAGTATCATTCTTTCAGCTTGTAGAATCTTTGATGGCTTGAGAATTATGTGAGCTACCTGCCTCCTCTACCATGTGCTTCTTTAACTCTTCCTACATGCAACACAAGTAACTTTTCATACTCCAGCATACATATTAACATTGAAAGTTCCCTAAAATACAATTCAGTCCCTAAAATACAAAACAGTGTACTTCTATAGTAAAATAGCAAACTGTGAACATATTCTAAATGAAAGCACTGAAAACAAATTAACTCATTTTAGCATTCACCTCTTATTAAAATGAACTGAAGTATTAAAAATATTAGATAAAATGATTTCAATCATGTTTTATTCCAATCTTATATATATACACGTCAAATAATAAAGTTAAAAACATTTTACCAAGGACCAAATAACAAACTATTAAGAATTTTAGACATCTAATTACAATTTTTAAATTAATGGACAAGGTTTCTTTTCTTAAAAGAATTTCAATATAATCAATCACCAAAATTAGTATTGATGGTTACATGCAAGGATAAATGGTTAGGTTAAAAAGAAATGGTAACCTCAGATGAAGACAAGGCAGGAAAACATGAAGGGGCAATGGGCAGGTTGTTTAGCTTTAAAGTCCCTGAATATAAAATGTCTAGGTCAGATAAACAAAGGCTGCCTCTATAATCAGCAAAGTGAGTAAAGATCTACCAGTACAGTATAGAATACTGAGGTATCCAATTGCTGTATTCTCCTCACAATTTTTGTCTTCCAATCAAAGCAAAAAGCAAAATACATAGTTTAAGAAAAGAAAAACACATGAAAGGATATCTATCTATAATAGACTACTAACAAACTTACTTTCCATATGTTAGTATCAAGATCCACCTCATGCTTGCCCGACATATCAATAGCATCCACACTCAAAACTGCCCACAGACAATAACAAAGAATATCATTCATAATCTTCATCATTATACATAATGACAAATCCAAAACGAAAAACAAACTTGAAAGCAACATCAAGCAGATAAAAAAAATTTAGTACTAACAATCACAAGGTAAAGAAGGGAGTGTCATATTTATATGAATCGGAAGAGTCTCTCCACGATTCAAGTCCACTGACATCTGCAAAAGATCACAACATTTACTAATATACATATACAACTAGCTAGCATCATTGATATTAACATCAAATTAAACACAAAAACGGAAAAATCAAGATTGTAAAAAAGAATGCAAACCTCATGAACAGTTTAAGTTGTGAGATAGTAACCCATCTCGTGCAGAAACAGCGTAGCCATTATAATTAAACCAATTACCGAAACTGCAACCCAATAACAAAAAAATAAATATAAAATCTAAATAAAAAAAATCACCGAATAGGGGAAAATGGATCAGGGAAGAAAGAAACGAGGATTACCGAGAGCACCGGATTGGGTTTTCTGCAATAAATTGGTTAAAACTTGATGCACTAAACTAGAATTGTATTAAAGGACCGCATTTATTCCAACAATATACCTCGCAAATGTGAAGGCTGAAGTTGACTGTGATCACTCTCTTGACTCCGTCTAGCTCCCCTACTTGGATTTTCATGTTAAGTTTAAGTGTATTCTGAACTGCATTTGTGTAGTTAAATAACATGTTAACTTAGAATTAGCAAAACATTGAAAATAGAAAGTATGCTTTCTAAAAGTCCAAGAGAAGAACTCCTTCAGCTGATAAGATAATGCACCTTCTACCTTCAGCAACCTAAAAAAATTGAGTCGGCATTTCGACTCAATGAACAATATATTGGTGATGCAGAAAACTCAAAAAGATAGAACTTAGATATGTACCACCTAAAAGTGCTTCTTTCTTATCACTGTAAATCAGAGAAGGGGAAATTTTATCGTGCAAATTCTGATTAGATGGTTATTAATATGAAACAATGCTCTACTAAGACTGTACCAATTCAACTGGACTTTGACATTCGGGAGAAGGAACCACTATGGCTTGGCTTCTCGATGACAACACGTGTCAACAGGACAATGATTCAGGTAAACCAGTCCTCACGGCACGATGAACATCTAGACCATTGGTAGCAGATACACCAGAAGTTCCCTTTCCTTTCTTGACCTTTGTTACAGTACTTAAATTGATCTCTCCTGATCCGTATTCAGCACTTATATACTGTACTTACTTAGAGATCACACCAGTTGCCAATAATGCATAACTTTATGTCATAAAGCTGGTGCAAAAATATATAAATTAAATCTAAGCTTTTAGATGCCAACGAGTAAATAAATTTAAGAGAGCTGAAGTTCAATACTGAGTAACTTATATGTCATAAAGCCATAGCAAAAATATATAAATTGAATCTAAGCTTTTAGATGTTAACAAGTAAATTAATTAAGGAGAGCTGAAGTAATATACACCACAAGTTGCAATACTTTTGACCTCCCACCAGCTGCAACTGAAGTATCTAAGTGCCACTCATTGGAATTCACCTGTTTAAGATAGAAACATTCAAGTCAATAAAAAATTAATATAGTATCTCAGTTACAAGAGACGTAAAATGAAATATGACAGAAAAAGATGGGGCAACAGATGTCACATAAACAACAAAAAAAAAGAACTATAAATTGTATCAAATGAGAGAAAGAGACACATACTGACATACATAACTCGAGATAAATAAACATCTAAACGATCGAAACATCATTTCTAAGCTAGACATCTGGCTAATATGTCAAGTGATCTAGGTGGAAAATTGTATCATCCCTCCAATTGATATAAGTTTGCAAAGTCACAAAATAAGATAGAACTAAATACATGGCAATTCTATTCAAAATAACTGTATTTACTATTTAAAAATTATAAATGATAGCACAGAACCATAGAGCATACAAAGAAAGGAAGATCTTGAGTGGTGAATATGTGGCTTCCATGTTCATCATCCCAATCAAAAAAACGAAGCCTTTGGTGTAAGGTACAAAACCTGGCAATTAGGAGGAACAATGAAATCACTTGAATACAAAGCATAAAATGAGTATTGCCACTTTCACATTTATGAGACTTCACTTGGCTTTCAACAGTGACATCAGCTATAGGTTGCAGAGCCTCAATGACGGGTTGCAACAAAGTTTCATCTATTTCACTGAAGTACCTACAAATAAGATCAACACAAAGACTTTGAAATAACAATATTCATAACGATAACTAAGCTAATAAACCAGACATAGCAACGACAAAAAACAGAGCCAGCAGGATTTAAACTTTAAACAGTCTTTAACATATTATTATAAAGGGACTATTTTGAGAGAGCTTATTGACATGTTCATAAATTGTTTTTAACTTATTTCCATAAGCTCTCCAAGATAGCATTGAATACTACTTATATCTTATGTGAAAACACAGTTTACTTTAGTCTATCTGTTGTTATAGAAATAATTTCCGCATAAGCACTTGTATGATAAGCACTTAATTAAGTCATTTATCCAAATACGGCATAAGTACAGTGAGATTAATCTCTAATATACTACCATCCCACAATAAATTTTGCAAACTTCAACGCTAGTTCAAAAACATGTGCATTCTTTATCTAAACCATTGCAAGATAAGGGAAAACTTGATTAACTATCAGCACTAAACAATGTGTTCCTAATCATGTAATAAGAATAAACATTAATAGTAGCAAGTTTTTTACCAAAGTTACTTTGACTCCAATCCTTATAGAGAGTTATTAAAGGCCTGTAATTCCCAAGATCATGCTTATTAACTGCAAAAGCTAATTCATCAACACGACAAAAACTCAAACGAGGCATTTTCATGAGAGTAACAGCCAAAGGTCCAAAAGGTCCAAGCTCCACAGCATTTCTGCATTTAATCCCATACTCTTTTTCAAGCTTAACCAAATTATGATTGATACCAATACCCACAAAAGTAAAATACAGAAGCCGAAGAAAATTAAGCAGAGATGTAGGAATTGAATCCAAATGACATAGCTGAATAATAAGACATGACTTTTAGAATACTCTCACTATGGTTTAATCTAATAAAAATTTCTAATCATTTTTCTCATCTTTCACAAATCATCAAACAACAACAACCACTACAATGTCAATGATGAAGAAAATAAAAACCATCGAAATCGTAAATTGATTTCAGGATACACAAATTAACTACATAAGAAATTGAATACAATTGTGGGTTATGATTTTCAATGATTTCAATTACGATAACACAATTCAACGATTACGATTCGGTGCAATTTGAGAGGGCGAGAGAAAACCTTAGAAAGAAAGAGTCGAGTTGTGTGGCGGCGATTGAACAGAGAGTTGATGGTGGCGGCGGTTGAACAGAGTTTACGGTGGCGGCGATTGAACAGAGAGTTGACGGTGGATTCTACGATTTCAGATTTACATCGCTTCCACAAGCAAGTTGCAAGCTGGAAAATGACAATACTAACCTCTTTGTCCTAATTAGTATAAAAACATATATTTTATAATTAAAATTAATTTTTAATTTTTTAATTAGTAATTAGTAAAGTTAAGTTTTGGCAATGTAAAAAAAAACTTAAGTTTTACGTTTTTTTAATGAAAATAATAATTTTATAATTTATAAAAAAATATTATTTATTTATAATATAAAATTATTTAAAAATTTAATAAAATAAAATATAGCCGTAGGTAAAGGTAATATGGGTGTAGGTAAAAGTAATGTATAAAATTATTTAAAAAATTAATAAAATAAGATATATCCGTAGGTAAAAGTAATATGACTGTAGGTAAAAGTAACATGTAGTGACAAAAATTAAGCGTCACTAAATCTGGGTGTCACAATAGGTCAGTTTTCTTGTAGTGGACTTTAGATTGTTAAATTGATTCTAGGCTTGTACTATATTTGATTTAAAATTAAAATAAGTATTATATTAAAAATTATTAAATATTAACAAAGGTTAGGATAAGGTACTTAGAGTTGAGTGACGACTACTACATACAGAAACTTCACTAGTGCAAAATGATAAATATAATTTTAAAATTTACACCCGTTTTCTTAAAAATGGGTGTAAATAAGAAATGCGGTGGCAATTTTGTAAATAAAATATCATTTTGAGTATTTGCACATGACAACACACACCCTATTTTATAAAAACGGGTGTAAATTAAAAATATTGTTATAATTAATTCTCAATTACTCCCATTAAACATAAAACGGGTGTAAATTTAAATAAAAAAAATTATTTAATTTTATAACTTAAAATATTAATCTTAAACATATTAACAAACCACAATCTATTTTATTAACAAACCACAATCTATTTTATTAAGTGTTAATTGTCTAATTGAATAATAAATATAAATTTATGAGAAAAGGGGTGATGCACTGACAGTGTAAAATATTTTTACACTATCAACCAATCACCAGCTATGTATCTAATTAAACCATTTTTTTATTTAAAAAAACTTAATGACATGATACGTTTATGATTTTTTATTGGATGTTACACTGTAGCACTACTTTTAACTCTAAATTTATTAAGTGAATAGTATTGTGTAAATAAAATAATATAAAGACAAAATCAACAAATTATCACACGATATCTTCTCTTCCAAAAGATTAAAACAAAATCTTACTCTTTCTAGTTCTCTTTGTTTGTTAGGGTTATTTCCCATTTCTCAATGACAGAAGTTATCACGTGGCTACATCCTCTTCATGTAGTAGCAAGGGTGTGAGTGAGTGATAATTGCTAACTATTTACTTTTCAGAATCGGGAAAACCAAAATGCCAAGTTGTTTAACACAACATTTCATATGCAGTCAACAAATCAACAAATTTTTCAAACCTCCCACTGCCGTCGCCGACGATGACGATGATTTGCTCAACTGGAACTGGGAGAACAACCAACACCCTATTATCAACACTTACACCCGAATTCATCGAAACCCTAATCCAATTCCTTCACCTCACACCATAATATAAAAACCACTAGTAGTCAAGAACAAGAAGAGAAGCTACGTTCAGTTCCATTTGGAATTAGGTCAATCCGGTTTTTATTACGCGTGCACTCCACCTGTGCTATTGAGTTTACTCCCGGAGATGTCGAAGACGAGAAATTACACGCTCAATTTCACTAAATTTATGCGCAAGGAATCCAATTTAGAGTAACCGAAATGAATTTCCCTTTTTTCTGATCTCAATCATTTGATTCCTCTGCCAATTGATTATTTTTATTCTGTTTTTTTTCTTCAGGATTGGAATAATGAAAGGGTTGTTTATTATGATAAATGTTGGATAATGATCCATCTTTCCACAGAATAAACAAGGTTTTTTATTTAATGCCTTTAAGTTAATTCCATTTTGTATGATTTGTTGGGTTTTGAAGTGTTGAATGGGTTCTTGTGAAATTGTTGTTATGACAGGTTCATGAAGTTGTGAAGATGATGGGAAGTGGATGGATAACGAATCAACATTGTAAGGTGGATAATGTTAAACATCACCTCAAAAAACTTACTTGCAATCTTATTCTAGTAACAGGTGAAATTTGAGACAGGTTCTTATTCTAGTAACAGAATTTGTAATCTTCAATCTTTATTCAAAGGAAAATCTAGTCATTATACAACAGGAACTTCTGTAATATCTTGTGATACGTTATCCGAAGAAAAGCCTAAAGAGAATTCTGTTTCTGATATGTTGGTTGATTCATTTGGAAGGATTCATACTTACTTGAGAATATCATTAACAGAGAGATGTAATTTAAGGTGTAAGTATTTTATGCCAGCTGAAGGTCTGGAGTTAACTCCTACTGATCAGGTGTAAGTATTTTAGAAATTTGTAAGACAACTTATATTTAGGTGTTTATGTCTTGTTTGCTTAAGACTAGAGTATATGACCTATAGTTCTATGAAACAAAAATACGACACTTGTTATATAAGTGTCATATGGGTGTCGGGCACCGATTTTAAAGAGTGTCGAACCAAAGAAAATAAATCGTTTCTTTGGGGACACCTATTTGACTTTTCTAACAATTGTTGAATGGAGTGGAGAAAGCACAACATATTGAATGGAGTAAGATCCAGTTGTTTTGTTTTGTATTTATTGAACTGGTTAATAAACACTTGTTTGAATATGGTTTTGTAAAATTTAGTGAATACATGGATTGAGCTTTAAGATGAACTTCCTGAACAATGGACATATGTGAACTGTGATTAAGTGACTATTTGATGGCTAGTCTCTTTTCATTACTTTGTTTGAATAGAATGCAGAGTGGACGCCTCTTGTTTGAATAGTGTTTGATGTTGATGTTTTTAAGTCAAAACTTTCACGGTCTAGTTCATGATATATCTTGTGCTACGAGCTTCTGAAGTCTTATGTGTTGAAGTTTAATTATAGAGCATTATACATAGCTTGATGTTTTATTATGTGGCATGGTTTGACTTTATAGTCATTAAGAGATCAAATGATTTATACAGGCATTGATAAAGTCAACTAGCAGGCTTAGAGATGCATTACTTCCTTAAGATGAACCGAAGTTGGCAACCCCCCCTTGCTTCTTCTTGCTCAGCAGCGATCTCTATAAGCTCTTAAACTTATAAATGTTGAGCTGATGATCAAGACTTTATTCTGAAATTTATTATTTTTGCAGGGTTCTCGTCAATGCAAATGCACCCTACATTAAGATGGTCAGTGAACAGTTTGATAGATGCCATGGAACTATAGCGTAGAAAATTGGTGATAGTACAATTGTGTTTAATTATTTAGGAATCGATTGATGATAATACACATGTAGAAAATTGTTCACGACAACTTTGTTGAGGCAGTCAAGTTTGTATTGGTTTTCCTCTTTTCCCTGTTGTCTATATTGCTTTGGCTTTAGTACTTAGTGGTTAGGCTGATTTTTGTAGTCAGTACACTTATATGGGCTAGCGAAGAAAATGGATATCACAGTTATTACTTCCTCACAAGTAAGATTTTACTTTTAAATTTTTTGACACTCATTAAGAGCAAATCACTATAGCGGATACGGCAAGTACTTACTTTAACTTGTTATAGGATTATTTATAAAATTATACACGCACATTGCTTCTCTGCACACAACTATGTGATTTTTATACAGTTTTAGCAGAGTCAGTTATTAAACATTAACACCAGATCTGGTCAGACTAATTGTCTTGTCTCTTGTCCTCAGCGTCCTGCTTTAATACCATTTCATTCCATGGAATTGCGGATGATTGATGGCGAGGGTAATTGGCAACTCCGTTTGATCAAGCAATGATACTCTGGTAGGTAGTGTTGATGCAGACTCTCATAGTTAGAATATTTTGCGTTGTCTTGAACATACTGGCTTATCGTGAGCGTAAATAAGGTTGGCCGATGATGGTATCCCCATTTTCTTCCATTTTCGTGAGCGTAAACAAGGTTCAAGTTTTGCAGCACCAACCAAAATGGTTGATACGAAGTTGAAACAAAACTATTTATAGCTGCAGTATATTAAGATCAATCATGTACAGTCTCCCCCTTATATTCCTAGGTAGTTGATATTTATTCATATTTTGTAACCATTGTTTTAATAATAAAAAAAATAGCTTGAAATATAGTAGCTCTTTGATATATTTTGTTACCAAAGCATCATCCGTTCATTGTAACAGGTTTGGGTTCTTTTCTTCAAGTCCATCATTTCTCGGTCACTCTTCTTGATCTGGACATCGCTCATATAAAATCTAATTAGAACTTAATTCACATTTCATGTTGGCTAAGACATCTGCATAAGAATTAGTCTTGCGATATGAATGACTGATCTGATTTTAATGTCATTCCAATTTCAAAAGTTTCCTGTTTGTTGAAGTCTAAGACATGCAACCTTTTCCTACACAAGTAAATAGTCACACTATGCACTACAACTTGGGAATCAACATGAAGCACAGTTGTCTCAAACCTTTATTCAAATTAGTTATTATGTAAATGCCCTTGGTTTTTCTCTGAGCTTATTAACAATTGTTAAATGACTTAGTGCATGCCTTGTTTCTTTTCATGTTAAAACAAGTTCTATTCTAGAAAATTTTAGTTAAATGAATTTAAGTTATAAATTTTTTTGTTTCAGTTATGTATTTAACTAGGTGTTACAATTCCCCCCCCCCCCTGACAGAACCAAGATGTAACCGATGCCATTCAGAAGATTGTTGCTGCCTATGATTGTAGGATTGTTGAGGGTGTTCGTAGCCACCAAATGAAGTAGTTTGTGATTGATGCAAATAAGGTTGTGCTAAATGTATCTAATCCGGATACTAGGGTTGATGATGCGGAGTTTGAAGAAAATGAAGTTTATGCAATTGATATTGTAGCCAGCACCGAAGAAGGAAAGGTGGTTGAATTATATTTTAATGCTTACAAATATTTCAGTTTCTCAATGAAAATGTAGTTAGAAATTTCTTCATTTTTGCCCTCCAAATTCTAAGTGTCCATTAATTTAGTCTTTCAAATTTACAAAATGGCAGTTTATTCCGTAAACATTAGTCAGATCTTGACTTTGAGTCGGATCCATGGCCAGCAATCTCTGACAGTGCTAAAGATTTGGTAAAACTGATGTTGGATAGAGACCCAAAGAATAGAATCTCTGCTCATAATGTCTTATGTGAGTTCCTTTGATACTGATTTTTACTGCATTTTTACGTGCTAAGCTGTTCTAATATCGCAGCTTTGTAGAATATCTAACAACAACAGAGTTTATGTATAATCAGGTCATCCTTGGATTGTTGATGCCTTTGTCCTATGCTGTTTTGACATGCTTAAAGTATTTCTGTCAACAACTTTCATCATAATTTATGATGGAACTGTAATTGTCTTCAAGTTTTATGAGGAGCTGGTGGTGGTCCTTCTTGCAAGCTTTTTACTTAATCTGCAGCACTTAGTTGGCTACTCGTTCTGCAGCACTTGATCTGCAGCTTGCAACACTCACTCTGCATTACACGATCCATAACGCTCACAGTCCTTGCCTCTCGTCCTCTTCTTCGTTCATCAGGTTGAACTGGTGCGTTATAAACTTAGACGCCGGTCGAAAGTGTTTACAAATTATGGTTTTAGAGGGGGCTGTTTACTGTCATAGAATTTGCACAATTTAGGTTGAACCATTCAAAGATTGGTTATGGTTGATACAATTCAAAGAATGTTATCTGCTAGTTTTCTTATTAGATACATAATTTCCTCATACTAATGTTGTAGATTTTATTAGAAATATGTCAACTATTTTCATGGATTCCAGTCTTATTGTTTTGTTTTGTCTATTTGTCTTTGACATGATGAATCCAAAAGTTAAGAGTAATCTTATTTTAGAAACATATAAACACTTAATTATGTGTAACCTTCTTTGACCTTTCATATTGGTCTAGTCTTGATGTAAGACATTGTATTGATGCAATGCCCACTTCATTATGACTGCACATGATTTTGTATACTTTTTGGTTAATTTTAAAAATATTTTGACTTAGTTAAAATATGATTTTTATGTGTATGATTTTATAGTATTTGCAATATTTTGACTGAAAATGAAATATAACTAAATGGTGTATATGAAATAGGGTGTAAATAGATAATAATTGTTCATTTATAAATGGCGTATTTACACCCGATTTTTATTTAAACAGGGTGTAATTAATAACATATCTACACCCGATTTTTATTAAAATAGGGTGTAATTAAAACGTAATTACGCCTAATTACACCCGATTTTTATTAAAATAGGGTGTAATTAAAACATAATTACGCCCAATTACACCCGATTTTTATTAAAATAGGGTGTAATTAAAAACGTAATTATGTCCAATTACACCCGATTTTTATAGAAACAAGGTGTAATTAAAAACGTAATTACGCCCAATTACACCCGATTTTTATAAAAACAGGGTGTAATTAAAAATGTAATTACGCCCAATTACACCCGATTTTTATTAAAACGGGGTGTAATTAAAAACGTAATTACGCCCAATTACACCCGATTTTTGTTAAAATAGGGTGTAACGTAGAACGTATTTGATGGAATAAGGTGCGACACAACAAGGGGGGTTGGATTGTGTCCCTTTTAAAATTTATCTTAGTATTTAAAAGGTTGCCTTTAATAAGAAGAAAGTGATTAGTAATGTCTTTAGAGATTTAAATAATTAGTGTTAATGTGTGTGATAAATATAGTGTATGAATAATATAAGAACAAGACAATAACTAAAGAACACAAGAAAACTTATCCTGGTTCACCAACTCGGCTAGTCCAGTCCCCACACCCTGTGAGATTATCCTTTATCAAATACTTCTTACAATAGCTTTTTCTTCTATGTATTCTTAGCCTCACCAGGCTTACACTTCTGAATGGTATAGCTTACAGATAGCTTACAAAATGATTGGTTTGTATATCTATGATATACTTTGTGATCTTAGAAGGTTTACAATAAGTTCCTAAATACTCTCCATATGGCAGTGAGTATTTTTCTTATAGAATATGTATGATAACTCTAATATATATTTGATCACTATATGGTAGTGAGAGCTAAAGATAATATATAGAGAGTATGATTGCTTTGAGAATAAAGACTTTGGTTTTTCTTTGAATGCTTGTGGATATTTTCGGTACTTGAGAATGAAGCATAAGTCTTGTATTTATAGAGCAATGCAAAGTGAGAAGGAAGTGCCGAGAGTTTCTCATGAGAAGTGCTGGCAGCTTTGGACTTGGTCTTGGCTTGACTTGGTACTGCTGACAATCTGCAAGTTCTGACATTTGACCATTTCAACAAAGACTTATTCTTGGAAAAGTAAATCTGGAGGAGTAACTCTGGGACGAGTAACTCTGGGACAAGTAACTCTGGGACGAGTAACTCTGGAACACGTAATTCTGGAGAGTAACTCTGGGACTGTCATTCTGAAGAGTAACTCTGGGACCATAATTCTGGAGAGTGACTCTGGGACTGTCATTCTGAAGAGTAACTCTGGGACCATAATTCTGGAGAGTAACTCTGGGACTGTCATTCTGAAGAGTAACTCTGGGACCATAATTCTGGAGAGTAACTCTGGGACTGTCATTCTGAAGAGTAACTCTGGGACCATAATTCTGGAGAGTAACTCTGGGACTGTCATTATGAGGAGTAACTCTGGGATCATAATTCTGGAGAGTAACTTGTTTAACTTCTGAGAATCCATATGTTCTTAAAGCTTTGTTCTTTGTCAGCTCAATCTTGAATCATCATTTTAACTCTTTGTTTGATAGAGACCATAAATTATTTAGATGATTATTGATGAAATCACTTTGGAGTTTCTTTAGATAAAATAGTTTGTAATATTCAAAACATTAACAGAATATGTTTCAACATTCTCCCCCTTTTTGAATGGTGACAAACTTTTTATTTTAATTTCTTTGAGTAAGGACTTTGAAACTCCCCCTGAAAAGATGCATACTTTGAAAGGGCAAATGCTCCCCCTCAATGTTAGTTCATATATAGTAAATAAATTTATCAGCATTTGAAACACATGTTGATTAGATAGCAGATTTTGATTAATGTTTGAGGAACAATATATTAATTTTACATCAATATTTTGATACACAAACACAAAAAGATCCTAGAGGATTACTGCTAAATATAATGCAAAGTCCTAGTGAACTAAAGATAAATAAAGTACAAAGAACTTAAACAAGACAAAGCTTTGGTCAAAGCTTGTTCTCCCCCTTTTGTCAAACATACAAAAAGAAAGGGGGCACCAAAAGATAGAGGACGAGAAGATTAGGAACCAGATTGTTCATCATCAGATGTTGCCTCAGAAGACAATGGCAGAAATGGAAACTGAATCTGAGAGGGATCCGGAGGAGGCATTCCTGGAAACCTCGGGCATACTTGTTCAGTGACATAATCAATCCAGAATTTTTGGTAAGCCATTAACTGCTTTTGGAGAGCTGTGTAGGATCGAAGGTTGATGCGTTGATGGGGGTTAACCGTTTCAGATGAGGTTGCAGATCGAGGATAAACGGGAGGACGATTACCAATGCTGGGGAAGTTGTTAAAAAATGAGGATGTGATGGAAGTGATGGGAACCTGAGGAAGGGTATTGGAATTATCGGTGGTGTTTCTAGGAGGTGATGAGTCATACCTCGGAGCAAGCAGTGTTTGAACATTGAAGGAGTTATCATCATCTTCCTTAGGAGAAGAAAATATTGGAGAGTTTGTTTGAAAGACATAAGGATCAGGTGGTGGAACAGAAGGCATGACAAGTGATTCTGTAGGATCACTTTGTTCAGATAGCTGAGCAGAGTTGTTAAAAAATGCTTCAATCTGAGCAGTGAGATCATTTGAGTCTGTGTGATTGATGGAGGAGAGTTGAATTCTTCTAGGAGAAGGTTCTTTGAATGAATTAGGAGAGTTCAGAGGTGAGGTCGCGGGGAGAGGATTTGTTGTCATGGTAGGGGAAGTGTATGTTGCAACATGGGGAATAATTGAGTTTTGTTGATTTGAAGTGGGTGGAGTTAACAATTCAGCCTCAAGCATGGATATGAGTGAGGACAGCTGAGCTGAAGCAGGAGTGTGAGGAGACATTGGTGAGGGTGGTTGATGAGCTGAAGCGCTAGGAGGACTCGAGAGTAGGTTTTCAAGAGCAAAAATGTTGATCATGTCAGTGTTAGAAGTCTCTAGGTTTGGAGGACTTGAAACATTTGAGATAGTTTCAGTTGGGAGAGAAACTGGAGCTTGGGTGATGACAACTGTTTGTGGTGAAGATTCTACTGGGATTGGTGATGTAGAGGTGAGGTCAATGCATTGTGTGATTTCAGGAGATTGTTGATTTGTTTCCTTTGGAGATGTGGATTTAGAGGCATGAGGAGAGATTGATGAGGGTTCTTGTGGGGATTCTAAGGCAGCAGTGTTTGGAAGAGCCACAGATAATGGAATGGGGGAATTTGTGTTCAGGCTGTTTGGAGAGTTAGGAGAGTTGGTACCTGTTTCTAAAGGCTCGGTTGGAGCAAATTGTTTGACAAGACGCCTGCGCTTGGATTTGGCCTCAGGTTTAGGCGATGGTGCTCGCTTGAGTGAAGGAATTTTCATGCGCTTCAACTTGGAGGCATCCAGGATTTTGTTTATCTCGAAGGAGTCCTCATCATCCAGAGGAACATTGAAGTGCTTGAATATTTTGGTAAGAAGCATACCATAGGGGGCGCTTCTTGCTCTCAGGCCAGTGTATTTGAGATAGTTGAGCACTAAATATCCAATATTTAGAGGGGTTTTCTTTGAGAAATGGTAGATGACAAGGAGGTCTTTATCAGTGATTCGTTCCATACTGCCTTTTCTTGGAAGGATAGTATGAATGCAGAAGTTATGAATGATATGGCTGAGGGGTTCAAGGTTGGCAGACACAAAACGGTCATTTGGATGTTTTGTGATAGAGAGTCTGTAGGATTCAATGTCTAGGTCATAAGATGAGGGCCAGTCCTCATTAAAGAGGTGAAGTCCATTATTTGGGACATGCAAAATATCACAAAGGAGCTCTGGGGTTAGGGTTATTTGACAACCCTTTACAGAAGAGATGAGCTGTGTATCACTGTCAGAGGGTTTAATGGCAGCAAAAAAGTTTCTAACTAGTCTAGGGTAGAAGACATCAGAGAGTTGGAGAAAATTGGTCCAACCTGTGGCTATTGCAAGCTCGTTGATGTCGTAACCCCAGATAGAGTAACTATCCAGGTTGACGGTTTTGCCGGCCACGATAGGAAGGGAGCGCCATTTTTCATTGTAGAGAGCACGAACATCATCGTCATATATGAATTCGTTGGTTGAGATTTCAGATGGATGGTCATAGGCTTGGAAAGACGATGAAACGAGAGAGGTTCCTTCGCTTGATTGAGTGGAAACGTGTGAGGAGGATGGTTTGGTGGGTGGAGGAGCAGTGACGATCTGGGTTGTGGGAAGAAGATTAGGATTTTGTGGTTCGGTTGTAGTTTGCTCAGAGGGAGTTGGATTGTGAGAGATGTTTGCATGTCGAGCTGAGCGACGGGTGGGAGTGGTGGGTGTTGGTCGAGAGTCAGTGGTTTTCATGGAGGTTTTTTGTCGAGTGGTGATGGTGCGGCGCTTAGTAGGTGGTTTTTCCATGGAAAGGGTTTTTTGTGTTTTGGACGGAAGAGAGAATGTGGAATCAGCAAATGGAACAATGATAACTTTGAATACCATTTGAAAGGTTTAAGAGAAAATAAATTGAATCATTTGAGATTATTGGGAAGAGCAAGGATTTGATGGGAAGTTGGTAGAGTGTGTACTGATTTGATTGGTATAGGAAGAGGCAGCTTTTTAGTAATGATGAAGAGATAGAGAAACGAGAGAGAAGGAGAAACACACGTGAAAGAAAAAACTAATGTAGGCTTTAATAAAAAAAATATATTTTACTAAGAGCAAAAAGAAAAAAGTATATGTACTTAAGGAAAACAAACGTGATATAATTTTTTGTTTTATATTTGTTATTTTATTATCTAATATATAAAGAAATTACTTAGGTATTTTGATAATTGATAGTTTTGATTTTAGAAAATTAAATCTATCTTCCACTAGAGGTTTGGTAAAAATATCTGCTAATTGATTTTCTGTATCTACAAAAATGAGTTCTATATTTTCTTTCTGAACATGATCTCTAATAAAATGATGTTTTATTTCAATGTGTTTAGATCTTGAGTGTTGAATGGGATTTTTTGACAAGTTTATAGCACTAGTATTATCACAAAAAATTGATACCTTGGAGTATTGAAGTGAGTAGTCTTCTAGTTGATTTTTTATCCATAAAATTTGTGAGCAGCAATTTGCGGCAGACACATATTCTGCTTCAGTTGTTGATAGAGCAATTGTGTTTTGTTTTCTGCAAGACCATGTAATAAGAGCTTGTCCTAGAAATTGACAGGCTCCACTTGTACTTTTTCTTTCTATTTTGTCTCCAGCATAGTCAGCATCACAGTAAGCTATCAAGTTGATGTGATTTCCTTTTTCATACCATAGACCAATGTCAGTGGTACCAACGAGATATCGAAAAATGCGTTTGACGGCCGTTAAGTGTGATTCCTTAGGGTCAGTTTGAAAACGTGCACAAAGACCTACTGAAAAGACAATGTCAGGTCTACTGGCAGTTAAATATAATAATGAACCAATCATACCTCGATATTCCTTTTCTGATACAGATAGTCCTTGTTCATCTTTATCAAGATTTGAAGATGGATGCATAGGGGTTACCATAATTTTTGCTTCGTTCATTCCAAATTTTTTTAACAGATCTTTAATGTATTTTTCTTGACATATAAAAATGCCATTTTTGAGTTGTTTTATTTGTAAACCCAGAAAGAAGTTGAGTTCACCCATCATACTCATTTCAAATTCACTTTGCATCAGTTTTGAAAAATCATCACACATTTTTTCATTTGTTGACCCAAATATGATATCATCAACATAAACTTGAACTATTAGTAAGTCATTTTTGTGTGATTTTTTGAAAAGAGTTGTATCAATTTTTCCTCTGAGAAAATCATTTTTAATGAGGAAAATACTAAGTCTTTCATACCAAGCTCTAGGGGCTTGTTTGAGACCATATAAGGCTTTTGTTAGTTTAAACACGTGATTAGGATAAGAATGTTTTTCAAAACCAGGTGGTTGATGAACATATACTTCTTCGTTTAGGAATCCATTTAAAAATGCACTTTTTACATCCATTTGAAAAAGTTTAATATTTTTATGAGCAGCATATGCTAAAAGAATTCGAATAGCTTCTAACCTTGCCACGGGTGCATATGTTTCATCATAATCTATACCTTCTTGTTGATTATAACCTTGAGCTACGAGTCTAGCTTTGTTTCTGATTACTTTTCCATTTTCATCAAGTTTATTTCTGAACACCCATCTTGTACCAATAATAGTTTTATCTTGAGGGTAAGGAACTAGTTTCCAAACTTGGCTTTTCTCAAATTGAGATAATTCTTCTGTCATGGCTTCCATCCAAGATTCATCTTTTAATGCATCATTGATATTCTTTGGTTCTACCTGAGATATCATTGCCATGTTATTAGAGTTATCTTTAAAGAAATTTCTAGTTCTTACCTGATCAGAGGTGTCTCCTATTATTTGTTCATGAGGATGATCAGTTACACTTTTCCATCCTTTTGGAGGATTTGCTGTAGGTTGTTCAGAGTTGTTTTTAGCTTCTTGGATAATGTTCATAGTGTTACTTGCATCTGATGATTGAGTGTTAGGAGTTGCTTCTAAATCAGTTACTTCATCCTCGTGAGAGTTTTCTAAAGCTGCAACATTTAGTTCATCAAACATAACATGCATACTTTCTTCTACACATTGATTTTTCAAATTGTAAATTCGGTAACCTTTTGATGTTGAGGAATAACCAAGAAAGATGCCTTTGTCAGATTTTGAATCAAATTTTCCTAGAGAATCTTTGTTGTTAAGAATATAGCAATAGCATCCAAAGATATGAAAATATGAAATATTTGGAGTTCTATTTTTCCATAGTTCATAAGGAGTTTTCTTCAAAATTTTCCTTATGGTTACTCTATTTAAAACATAGCAAGAAGTATTGATAGCTTCAGCCCAGAAATATTTTTCAACATTTGATTCATTTATCATAGTTCTAGCCATTTCTTGTAAAGTTCTATTTTTCCTTTCTACAACACCATTTTGTTGAGGTGTTCTTGGACAGGAGAAATTGTGAGATATACCATTTTCATCAAAGAAGGTTTTAAAGGAAATATTTTCAAATTCTCCTCCATGATCACTTCTTACAGAAACGATATTTGAGTTTCTTTCATTTTGAACTTTTTTGCAAAAGATTTTGAATGCTTCAAAAGAGTCATCTTTATTTTTTAAGAAAAGTACCCATGTGTACCTTGAGAAATCATCAACAATAACAAAGCCATATCTTTTCCCACTTAGACTTGAAGTTTTTACAGGACCAAACAAATCAATATGAAGGAGTTCCAAAGGTTTGTGTGTTGACACAATATTTTTTGAATGAAAGCTACTTTTGACCTGTTTGCCTTTTAGGCAAGCTTCACAAATTGAGTCTTTTTCAAAATTAAGTTTGGGAAGACCTCTAACAAGATCTAATTTTGAAAGTGTTGAAATATTTTTCATACTTGTATGACCACATCTTCTGTGCCATAGCCATTTATCCTTTTCTTTGGACAAAAAGCATGATTCAGATGAAAGATCATCTAAATAAAAGATATAAAGATTTTTGTGCCTTTTTCCTAAAAAGAGAATTTTGTCAGAAGATGGGATTTTTACAATACATGAGTTTTGATTAAAACTGACTTCATAGCCATCATCACATAGTTGACTAATGCTAAGAAGGTTGTGTTTTAAGCCTTCCACGTATTGCACATTGTTTATAAAGATAGTACCTTTTTTACCTATGGAACCAATACCTTTGATTTTTGCTTTATCATTGTTTCCAAAAGTTACAGTTCCACCTTCTTTACTTTTGAAAGAGACAAAACTTTCCCTATCTCCAGTCATATGCCTTGAGCAGCCACTGTCCAAGTACCAAGGCTTTTTCTTGATGGTCAGAAGACATTCCTGCATTATGTGTTAGTAATCTTTTAGGTACCCATATTTCTTTGGGTCCTTTGTTGTTAGAAACATGATCATTTGATATATTGGTTTTCTTTTTGAAATAACAATGTTTTTCAAGATGATTGGTTTTCTTACAATAACAACATTTTGGTTTGATAATGTTTTTCTCCTGTAAAAGAGTTTTTTCTTTTGTTTGGGTCTTGGTTCTATTTTTATTTGGAAGAAAAAAGTTCTCATAAATCATTTGATTTTCAGATTGTTTAAATCCTAATCCAGCTTTATCAAAGACCCCTGATTGAGATCCCATTATTTTTTGAAATGTTTCAGTAGATTTTACAAAGGAGGTTATATCTTTAGTGAGAGTTTCTACTTGATTTTCAAGACTTTCAATTTTATTTTGATTGTTAAGAGGTTTGATTTTTTCATTAATAACTTTCTGATGTAATGCCAGATAAGAATATGCCTTTTGTAACTCCTTAATGGTTTCTAAATGTTTTAAGTTGGATTTTATTAGATCTTCTTTTTCAGTTCTAAGAGTATGAATTTGTTCTTTTTGAAATAAGCATTTTTGAGTTAAGATATTTGAATCTTCTAATAGGTTGTCAAATAAAATTCCTATTTCTTTGCAAGTATAACAGGAGTTTAGTGTACTTACCTCTTCAGAATCGGAGTTAGTCATTAGGCATAAGTTAGCTTCCTCATCATCATCTTCAGAGTTAGAGTTCTCTGAGTCATCCCATTGTGCAAGCATAGATTTCTTTTTAGAGGAAAAATTCCTATGAGTTTTGAGTGGGCATTCTGTTTTGAAGTGTCCAAGTTTGTTGCATCCATAACATGTAATCTTGCTTTTATCAATCTCAGGTTTCTGGTAATCTTTCCTAGGTTGAAATGACTTTCTGTTTTGATTTCTTTTTAAAATCATTTGTTGAATTCTTCTAGAGATTAAAGCCAAATCGTTTTCATCCTCAGATAGAAATCCGGTCTCTTCTTCAAGTATTCCTTGTGAGATGGAGATTTGAGATGCAGAATTAAGAGAGGTTTTAAGAGCTATCATTTTACCTTTTCTTTGTGGTTTATCTTCATTGAGAATACTTTCATGAGCACGAAGAGATCCTATAAGTTCTTCAACTTGTAGAATCTTTAGATCTTTTGCTTGTGAGATAGCTGTTACCATAGGTCTCCAAATCTTTGGGAGACATCTTAGAATTTTTCTAATTCTTTCATGAGCAGAATAAGCTTTTCCCAGTGATCTTAGTTCATTGACAATTATGGTGAATCTAGAGAACATTTCGTCTATGGTTTCTTCTTCCTTCATTTCAAAGGTTTCAAATTTCCTGACTCCTAGATCAATTCTTTCTTCTTTAACATGATTTGTTCCTTCATGATGTATTTTGAGAGCATCCCAGATTTCTTTGGCAGTTGTGCATTCTTCTATCCTGTCGTATTCTTCCCTGCTAAGAGCACATGATAATATAAATTGAGCTTTAGAGTTTAGTAGTACCTTGTCGTTTTCTTCTTTTGTCCATTGTGACTGAATTTTTGGAACTGACGCAACTGTGTCTGTTGCAGTAGTCATTGGTGTGTAGTTTCCATTTTCAACCACAGACCACATGTTGTTATCTTGAGATAGTATAAACAATCTCATCTTACCTTTCCAGTAGTAGTAGTCAGAACCATTAAAGTAAGGAGGCCTATGTGATGATCCTCCTTCAGCTATAAACTTTGTATCAGCCATTTCCTGTTTGATCGATTAACTCTAACACGATTAAGTGTTCTGTATATTCAGAGCCCGGAGCTCTGATACCAATTGATGGAATAAGGTGCGACACAACAAGGGGGGTTGGATTGTGTCCCTTTTAAAATTTATCTTAGTATTTAAAAGGTTGCCTTTAATAAGAAGAAAGTGATTAGTAATGTCTTTAGAGATTTAAATAATTAGTGTTAATGTGTGTGATAAATATAGTGTATGAATAATATAAGAACAAGACAATAACTAAAGAACACAAGAAAACTTATCCTGGTTCACCAACTCGGCTAGTCCAGTCCCCACACCCTGTGAGATTATCCTTTATCAAATACTTCTTACAATAGCTTTTTCTTCTATGTATTCTTAGCCTCACCAGGCTTACACTTCTGAATGGTATAGCTTACAGATAGCTTACAAAATGATTGGTTTGTATATCTATGATATACTTTGTGATCTTAGAAGGTTTACAATAAGTTCCTAAATACTCTCCATATGGCAGTGAGTATTTTTCTTATAGAATATGTATGATAACTCTAATATATATTTGATCACTATATGGTAGTGAGAGCTAAAGATAATATATAGAGAGTATGATTGCTTTGAGAATAAAGACTTTGGTTTTTCTTTGAATGCTTGTGGATATTTTCGATACTTGAGAATGAAGCATAAGTCTTGTATTTATAGAGCAATGCAAAGTGAGAAGGAAGTGCCGAGAGTTTCTCATGAGAAGTGCTGGCAGCTTTGGACTTGGTCTTGGCTTGACTTGGTACTGCTGACAATCTGCAAGTTCTGACATTTGACCATTTCAACAAAGACTTATTCTTGGAAAAGTAAATCTGGAGGAGTAACTCTGGGACGAGTAACTCTGGGACAAGTAACTCTGGGACGAGTAACTCTGGAACACGTAATTCTGGAGAGTAACTCTGGGACTGTCATTCTGAAGAGTAACTCTGGGACCATAATTCTGGAGAGTGACTCTGGGACTGTCATTCTGAAGAGTAACTCTGGGACCATAATTCTGGAGAGTAACTCTGGGACTGTCATTCTGAAGAGTAACTCTGGGACCATAATTCTGGAGAGTAACTCTGGGACTGTCATTCTGAAGAGTAACTCTGGGACCATAATTCTGGAGAGTAACTCTGGGACTGTCATTATGAGGAGTAACTCTGGGATCATAATTCTGGAGAGTAACTTGTTTAACTTCTGAGAATCCATATGTTCTTAAAGCTTTGTTCTTTGTCAGCTCAATCTTGAATCATCATTTTAACTCTTTGTTTGATAGAGACCATAAATTATTTAGATGATTAATTGATGAAATCACTTTGGAGTTTCTTTAGATAAAATAGTTTGTAATATTCAAAACATTAACAGAATATGTTTCAACAGTATTTACACCCGATATTTTTAAAATAGGGAGTAATTACGAACGTATTTACACCCGTTTATTAAATGGGTGTAAATTCGTTAGACATTTCTCACCCTGTGGATATACACCCGATTTTTATTAAAAATAATGGGTGTAAATTTAATAAAAAACGGGTGTAAATTAACATTTTTGTACTAGTGCTTGGAGTATATCTTTGTGTCTAGGAAGATATATAGTTCAAGATCAAAGTTAGATCTTGAAGATTTGGCTGTTTTAGTGTTTTGGTTGCACAACAAAGCAATATCTAGATTCCTACATGTGTTTGCTTTGAAATTTGGCTTGAATTTGCATCTGCTTTTCAATTCAAGTCAAGCCAACTTTGTAATTCGAATCAAGACCTCTATGATTTGAGTTAGACTTTTCGGTGATTTGAATTAGAAATACAAAGGAGAAATCATGTTTTTCAGATTCTATATTTAACTCTAGTGAACCTTTTTCATGATTAGACTAAAACACACATAATCAGTATATGATTTTCACATTCAATTTTGATTCGAGTCATCTAATTCCTTGATTAGAATCATATCTAATAAAATTCAAATTTTGATAAAAATGAAGTGCTTATTTTAATCGAGATTTGACACGATTTGAATCATGCTTTCATGTGTTTTTTGATCCAAAACTTCGACTTATATACTAAAATCTTATTGTGTTGATATTAAGCAAATAGACTCCTACATGTGTTTGCTTTGAAATTGGGATTGAATGTGCATCCACTTTTCGATTAAAGTCAAGCCAACTTTGTAATTCGAATAAAGACCTCTATGATTTAAGTTAGACTTTTCTGTGATTTGAATTAGAAATACAAAGGAGAAATCATGTTATTTAGATTCTATATTTAACTCTAGTAAACCTTTTTCATGATTCTGCTAAAACACTCATAATCATTTTGTGATTTTCACATTCAATTTTGATTCGAGTCATCTAATTCCTTGATTAGAATCATACTTAAAAAAAAATCAAATTTTGACAAAAATGAAGTGTTTTTTTAATCGAGACTTGACATGATTTGAATCATGCTTTTATGTGTTTCTTGATCCAAAACTTCAACTTATATACTAGAACCATATTGTGTTGATCTTAAGCAAATAGTTCAATTTATGCATGCATCAAAACAATTTAGCACGCAACCCTCGAATGTGCACCTATGTGGAGAGACTCGATTATGATAAATAATCCAAAAGACTAAACTGACAAACAACAAAATATAAACTACGAAAAGTCCTCGGAGCCATAGAAACTTCATTATTATGCATTGTACCAAATTTCTATTGAGGTATTGTTTGTTTGTTTGTTTATGCGAGCTTCGTGTTCGACACTAATACAATTAGATTGACACTACGTCAAATTTGAGTTTTGCCAGCATAGCTACGAAAGCGCTTTTATGCAAAAGCGCTGCTACAGGTTTTGCTAAAAACAAATAAAAAAAACAAGGAAAAAAACGTTGTTATAGGGGAACATTAGAAAGCGCTTAAAAAAAGCGCTGGTAAAGGGTACCCTTGCGAAAGCGCTTTTGAAAAAGCGCTGGTAAAGCTCCCCATTTCCAAGCGCTTTTGAAAAAGCGCTGGTAAATCCCCCCATTTCAAAGCACTTAAATATATTATAAAGAATTACCTATTGTTTTATAATATATAATTAATAAAATAAAATAAAATTAAAACCAAAACACGTTTTTTCCACTGTCGAAAATCAAAACAAGCCATTGATTCACAAATCATCTTCGTCATCTTTTTTCGGTAACCCTAAGCCATCATCGATTCACCACCGCCAGCCATCGATTCACCCCCGTCAGCCATCATTTCTCCCTCGCCAGCCATCGAGTATCCATCGTTCCACCACACTCTTCTCCATTTTTTACCCTGTTCCCAAAAATAAACCCTAAAGCTGATTCCTATGAAGAATGACGAGATTCAATCCCTAAATCGATTCTTCAATTTGTTCAATTTCTCCTATATCCTCTCTTTGAAGAATAACACAACTGAATCCCTAAAGACGATTTGTTGATTCCTATCTTTGAGAAATTGTTGTTGCTGACTCTATTGATTTTGTTTTCTTTCTTCTCGATTCGGTAATCATAATGAATATTCATTTTCCTTAGTATGTTAGAGCTTCTCTTCATCTTGTGGTTTTGCTTTGTGAATCATGTTGAAGTGTGTCTCAATTGCATCCAGGTGAAAGTGTTACTTGCTTGCACCCCTCCTTGTCACTCTTGTTGCTTTGAAGTTAGGGTAAGTGAGTCACGAAACTAATCTTTATAAGCACTTGCTTAGTTAGGGTTTTCAATGTGAAACTGAATCCCTATAATTCTGGAATAGAATGTGGGGGGAGAAATCATTTTGTTGTTTCTGGTAGAATTTCTTGGGATTTTAGAAGACAGGCTGATGATTTGGCTTATTGGGGTAGTAAGTTTAGGTTTTTACCT
The DNA here is from genome assembly GCF_029867415.1 of Vicia villosa. Lineage (NCBI taxonomy): Eukaryota > Viridiplantae > Streptophyta > Magnoliopsida > Fabales > Fabaceae > Vicia > Vicia villosa. Next base: position 32,947,602 of record NC_081182.1, on the reverse strand, counting down.
GAATCTATGAATATGTCTATGTTAGCAGTTGAGGGTAGTTCATGGAAGAATGATTACTCGATACCGTATCTGACTTCGTTTCATCCGTTGCTGGATAATGAAGTTTAGCTTCCAAGAGAAAAAATGGTAATTTTTTTAAATAACACATGTTAGAAATGATGAAAGGTTAACTCTTTGTAAATCTCTTGTTAATTTTTTGAAGAGTCTTGTGTTCCATCAAAAAATTATTTATTCTTTTCTTTTGATAAAAGACAAAATTCATTAAGATGAAAGGAAAACAAAGTTACAGAGAACGGAAGATAAGGAATACCTTTCTTGACTAAAACACAAGTTTAGTTAATACTGCTCCTTCTGTTCATTTTAGTTCAACATATGTTTAGCTAATACTAGTCTAACTTTTTCTCTAAGTTAATATTTTTTATTTACTTTCTCAGTTTGACACTGGAGACTCTGTACTTAATCTTCCTTTACCAGAGCGTTGGGTGGTAAGGAAATTTTGTTTTAACATTTTTTTACGTCACTATTTGGACATCTGTGTAATAATCTTACTTCCACTTTTCAGATTTCAAAACATCATTTGCTTATTGAATCTGTTAGTGCAAGCTATAACAAATTTTTCTTTGGAGAAGTGGGAAGAGAAACATATGATTTCTTTTGGGCTGATTTTGCTGGTGGTATTTAATTCTATGTCCCAATTTGATAGTTGTTTTTTAACACATCCGCAAACATTTCCATATGATCTTTGACTCATGTAGGGTTTTCTTTGCCTTCATAATCAATAATACTCTGAATCTTTTCATTTCCTTGCTCTTAAGGTACATTGAGGCTAGTAAAGGGCGGCTTTACAACTCTGGAAATGATGGAAACTCTATTGCTTTTATGGCACAAGCTATTTTATTGTATACTTTTGAGAACATACTTAAAGTGCTACATCCTTTCATGCCATTTGTAACAGAGGAACTATGGCAGGTAAATACGAGACGGTCTATTTGTACACTACTAACAGATCTATTGGAATTCTCTCTGTGCATTCTCTTGTTCATTCATTACTTCTCTCCGTGCATTCTCTGTTTGTGATTCCCCAGCTACCAACAGGAAATTTAAGTTGGCTTCTAGGCTTTTGGGATTGGATTCCAAGCTCGAGAAAAGTTTACTCATTCCATTCAGAGAGATCAAGGTAATTAAAAAAGCAAAATGGTTTATGTTCTTGCAAATTTGTTTACAGCTCTTGTTTTGTTTTGTATGTTCTATTTTATGTGTATGTTGTTAAAATAAAAGTGTTATGCAATGAAAATTCAGGTTGAATGTACCATTCCAAAAGACGACAGAACGTTGCAGTCTTACATTGGGTTTCGAGTTCAACATAATAATGATAGAGGCCCTGTGAAAGGAGGGATCAAATACCATCCTGAGGTTATTTATATTCTAACATTACAAAATTTTATAGAAACACAACTAGAAATAAAAAGTTATGATTCTGAATGGTTTATTGGACTGGTTAGGTTGATCCAGATGAGGTGAATGCTTTAGCACAACTAATGACATGGAAAACAGTTGTAGCTAATATACCTTATGGTGGCGCGAAAGGAGGGATAGGGTGTAACCCTTCAGAGCTAAGTCTATCTGAGTTAGAAAGACTTACAGGAACGCGTCCTCTTCCTGACATACATAATACTCCAAAAGGAGTTAAAGCTCGAATTTGGGTAGCACTGACTACCTTTTTCTTGATGGTATTTTCTCTTTTCCGTCAATTTTCTTGCCGCATGACCAACAAACTTCCTGGAATATCATCTAATGAAGATCAGAAAAAGTCATAACCAACTCTCGAGACAAAAAATGTGGAAGTTCTTTCTCCATCAACTAAAGAAAATACAGAGGAAATTCTCCTTCCCTCGTTGCTAAAAAGGTTAGGTGATTTGTGCATTGTTGGAAATTGGAAAGTCAATAATGGCCATCGAGGAGTCACGTTCGGCTGGAGAGAACTAGTTTTCTTAGGGAGCAAATCAATATATATATATATATATATATATATATATATATATATATATATATATATATATATATATATATATATATATATATATAGGGGACGACTCAGGTGAGAATACTTGGTTATTATGAGAAATGAGAACACTGAATCACGACCATTAAATTTTGATTTTTTGATTTTAATGGACTGGATTAGTTTCTCTTTCTATGTTGATTTAAAATAAATATTAAGGATCTTAGAAAGAGAAATCAATCCAGTCCATTAAAATCAAAAAATCAAAATTTAATGGTCGTGATTCATTGTTCTCATTTCTCATAATAACCAAGTGTTCTCACTTGAGTCGTCCCCTATATATATATATATATATATATATATATATATATATATATATATATATATATATATATATATATATATATATATATATATATATATATATATATATATATATATATATATATAAAATGTATTTTGTGTTTTGAAAATTTGATTGTAAACTTGGCTTCTAGAGCACTTATAAAATTAGTGATGTTTTATTTGTATTTTAATAATAAATATATGCAATACTAATTCATAAAACGTTTCACATTAAATGTATTTTTTAAAATTTTTATTTGTTTAATATAATAAATATATTTCTCAAAATGTTAGTGAGAATTTGAGATATGTCAAAATATTAGAAATTATAAAAATAATAGTTTTATTAAAAACACCAACGAAAGCGCTTTTTAAGAAAAAGCACTGCCTTAGGCTTATATATGAAAGCGCTTTTTAAGAAAAAGCGCTGCCTTATGCCAATATATGAAAGCGCTTTTTAAGAAAAAGCGCTTCCTAAGGCCTACCTACGCCAGGGCTTTTGCCTAAACCAAAAGCGCTGCTAAAACCTATAGCAGCGCCACCTACAGCAGCGCTTTTAAAGCCCAAAAAAAACGCTGTCGTAGGTCTTTTATGGCATATTGTGAAAAATCAAAAAGAACAACTCGAGCAATTAGGATAGTAAAAAGATAAGAACTACAAGCTAAAGAAAAACTACAAGAAGAAATAGAAGACATGGTTGTTCCACTACGAAAAACGATGAAGGTTTACTACAGGAGGACTGATGTTGGACAAATATCCTTATGTTTTGAACGAGCTAACCCTGTAACATTTGATATCAAAATATTTGTGCTTTTAGGTTTAAGAGACTACTTGTTTGATAAGCAGACGATCAAAGATCATTGGGAACATCTAACTAAATTTTATGAGACTTGTTCAATGTGCAAATCGAATGATATAACCATAGATCCGGTAATATTACGTTTGTTTGATTTTTCTCTTACAAGTCGAGTAAAGGATTGGTTGTAGTGCATACAAAATAATACTATTCAAACTTTAAAGGAAATAGAAGACAAATTTCTAAATAAAAATATATTAACTTCCATGAGCACTTCATGTTGCCTAGACAAAGAAGAGATGGGTAGGTCACTAGAGGAAAATTAATAGAGAGATATGATCGGTTCTCATGATTGCTTCTCTGCTTTATGTTTCTTACAATCGTTCATATATCATGTTTATTGTATGCATCAGGGTCGGTCCTTTGAATTTGGGTGCCTTGAGCGAATCAAAAGAGTGGTGCCCCTATAAGTTTTTTTAACAATAAATACATAAGGATAAAAGAAATAATTGGATAAAAAACACAGTTTCATTTGACATTGTGCAAAAAAAATACAAGTGTGGATCTTTGAATCAATGTTTATACTACATCAAAACATAAACCACTATAAAGATAGTTATTCTTCTTCTTATTATTATTCTTCATGATCCGATATTTTTTCCTATGAAATAGTCTGAAAGAACGAGGATTTTTCGCGTATTATGCTAATCCTCTAAAATTTAATAGACTCTTCTCGAAAGAACGAGGATACAAAAGTCGCAAGAAAAATTATCTCTGATGTGATATTGTAATCTAATATTTTTTTCTTCGTATTCTTCAATTCTCTCATAAAACCTTTATAAAATTTGGTGGTATTAAAATTAATATTGTTGGATAATTCAATTGATAGTCACAAAATTCATAAAACCTTTACAAAATTCACCTTTATAAAATTCAATTAATATTAAAATTAATATCGTTGGATAATTCAATTGATAGTTACAAAATTCAATTGATATAAAATTAATACGGTTGAAAATATATCTAATAACTTTGATAGTCATAAAATTTGAATGAATCAAATTCACATATAAAAAATTGAATTAATACGTTGCTTATATATATATATATATATATATATATATATATATATATATATATATATATATATATATATATATATATATATATATATATATATATATATATATATATATATATATATATATATATATATATATATATATATTCTAATCTTATCTCACTTAATTGCCCTAAAAAATTTTAATAAAAGATTTTCAAAATTTATTAATACATCTTAATCCATAATTGATACGGTTAGATTTCTAACCTATCAAATAACATTATCAATAATATAAAATATTTTCTATATCATTATATTAATATTAGTGTTTCAATTAAATTCTTTAGTAGCTAAAATTATAAATATATTAATTGATTTTATTTTAGGGGAATTAATTGATTTGATTTTAATCTATATTTTATTTATGGAAAATTACATTTTTTTTATTAATTTTGACTTTGTAGTGCCCCTATAATTTTTTTAGCCAGTATTTTGTTTTAAAAAAAATTCTAACAAGTATTTTTATAATGAAAATTTTTCTTTTAATATATATATAGGGTAACAAAATTTATTTTTTGGGGCCCTGAGCTCCCTCCCCGCGAGCCCGTGTTTAGGGCCACCCTTGGTTTGCATGTGTGCACGTGTTCAAACAAATTTCAAATATGTAGTATCTAACTAGTTTTATGAATTATTTGTTAGGAACTATTTAATAAAAATCATATGTAAAGGGGACGACTCAAGTGAGAACACTTGGTTATTATGAGAAATGAGAACAATGAATCACGACCATTAAATTTTGATTTTGTTGATTTTAATGGACTGTATTGGTTTCTTTTTCTATGATCCTTAATATTTATTTTAAATCAAAATAGAAATAGAAACCAATCCAGTCCATCAAAATCAACAAAATCAAAATTTAATGGTCGTGATTCATTGTTCTTATTTCTCATAATAACCAAGTGTTCTCACTTGAGTCGTCCCCCATATGTAAATGCGTTAAAAATCTGGTGTAAATACATTCTTAGTTACACCTTTTTTAAATATAATCAGGTGTAAATACATTTTAATATTTAATTCTATTTACATTTCATATGCTACATTACATCCTGATTTAGTTATGACACTAAATTATGTAATCCAAAAAAATTACATTTCATTTAATTTTGAGAGAGACATTAATAATAAAGTTTTGACTTAAATGCACTTTTGGTCCCGGTAAGTTAGCGAGTTTTTCATTTTCATCCCTGTAAGTTTTTTTTTTAGTTTGAGTCCATATATCTTACTTTTCGCTTGAGGTTAAGTCCGTAAAGCCAAAATTCGTAGGAAAATCTGCAGGTTTCCTGCAGATTTTCCTACATATTTTCCTGCGGATTTTCATTTTAGGGACTAAAACGAACGCAGAAGTAAAATATAGGGACTCATACCAAAAAAAACTTACAGGGACAAAAATAAAAAACTCTCAAACTTACAAGGACCACCAGTGTATTTAAGCCTTAATTTTTAAATTAAAATGGAAAAAACTTATAAAGAAACACGTTGCAAACCAAGAAAAGCATGAGGCCAAAATTAAAACCTGTAAATCTTTAAGAACCAAATTATCAAATATTGAATCCACTCATTAGGCCCACATAATAAGTTCAAGGCTAAGCCACCCAAGTGATCCTAAAGCAAATAGCTTACATGCAGGGCCGGTCCCGGCTTTTTAGAGGCCCTGGGCAAATAAAAAAATGGACCCCTAACAAAAAATTAATTTTTTATTCGCCTTTAACATGAAAAAGAATTACGAAGATAAAATCAAAATTTCTATACAACAAACACCGTCTCAAAAAAATGAAAGTGGTGCTTCTCTTACTTCAGTTGCGGAAAACCAAGTCATATGACTAAAAAATGTAGGAGTAAGCTTAAACAACGTCTTGGTAAGAAATTTATTTCTATGACAAAAAAATAATAAATTAAAACACAAATGATAATGAATTTGTTTTCGTCATAAAAATTTGATGATAAATAAGTTAATTATATCATAAATTTTTAAATATTAAATTATAATATATAAATAATATCTAATTTTATATTAAAATAAATTAAAATTATAAAAGCTATTATAAGTAACTATAGAAAATAAAATTTAATTAAAAATCTTAATTTTTATTGATTGTATAAAAAAAAAGTTTATATTTAAAATTTGAGAAAAGTTAACCGTCACATATGTAATTAGGTGACATTACCTGGAATAAAATGAACAGTGAACATTGAACTAATGCTTCTGAAAAAGAATGAAAATTAACATTGAACAGAACTAGTGCTTCTGAAAAAGAATGATAATTAAAATTTTGCAAAGCATGAGTATCAAACTGATGATAGTATACATTCCAAACAAAGCCTTAACCATTGAACCATAAACAATTAATTGATTAATATTTTCGGTCATTATTGCAGTATCATAATTTCTTAACTACACCCCCAAAATGAGGCCCCACACTACAAAATTTTTGCCATATACCATCGGACACCTTTAGCGACTCTTAAAAAAGCGTTGGTATAAATGGCCTTTAGAGACCAAAATTACATGCCAACCATTGGTATAAGATCTGAAATAAAAGGCTCTCAATTTTGGGACGGAAAATTGCCGTTGGTATAGCGAATTATACTTGACGGAAGCAAATGTCCGTTGGTATAGGTTTTTTAATCCTTGCCAACGGTTTTCGGACCTTTACCATCGGATTTTTTCCGTTGGTATATGTCAGATTTCTTGTAGTGCCATTTTTTTGAGGCCCTGGGCTGTGGGCCTACTTGCCCTGGCCCAGGGCCGGCCCTGCTTACATGATATATACATACACTTCAAAAGAAAAATCAAACTCACTAGCTTTCCACTATCTTTTATTCTTCAAACAAACAATTGCACGACAAACTACTAAGTTGACTAAGTTTGTTAATATAAAATCCTTCCTTCAGAACAAATCCTTAATAGATAAATTCCAGATGGTCGCTGCCAAAATATTTTGCCAAATTAATCTACTAGGTATCTATTCTTACACTTGTTTTGCACTAGGTTTAGTAGAAAATACGTAAATACGGGCTCGTAGTTTGGCATTTTTCCGAAACATGCAGTCGGTGTTGGATCACGATTTTAACAAGTTTGCCACCGAAGAAATTACCGGGTCAAGTCGCGGATCAGTACGCTTTCTTTAAGACGTTTCGCGGTACTGCCCAAATTATGCAAAGCAGCTCTTAATAACCACGACGCCTCCATGATAAAACAGCCCAATTCTATACTATACGATTACTACTTGCACGGTAGATAATCGGTATAGAAATACACCCTCAAATGGTACTAAGACCATTCAAATATGGTACACATACCATCTTAGTATCTGGTATAACAACCAGTCGTAGTAATTTCTCAAACCAAGAGAAATTTCAATAATTCTCTAAAGAGAATCCAAGAAAAAATTATACTTATAATTTCTCAACTCAAACGAGGAGAAATTAACATTATTCTCTAAGGAGAATTCAAGAAAGTACTCGGAAAATTCAACGAGTAGAAAGAAAGAGGGAGAAGTTGGCGCTTCGACAATTCGAAAGACGCGGAGTTATGAGAGTGAGGAAGGAAAAACTCAAAATAAGTTTTTGGTATGTTTTGAAATGAAACAAGTGACTTCCTTATATAATGAAGTAAACTAGCCATGATTTCTAATCTAAGCAATGTGGGACTAAGGAGTTTTTTCAACTAACATACAATGTGGGACTTTAACTTTTTCAATTCATCAATGTGGGACTTTAACTTTTTTCAATTCATCTCCCTATATTGGAATATATTCATAATGTTCCAACAATCCCCCACTTGAATTTAAAAAAGTGTTTCAGAAGTAACGCCAAACGTTTCTAAGATTGTGCATAAGCAAAGGTGTCTACAACTTGAACCTTTGCGTAGCAAGTAGGATTTCGATTCAACAAGAGTGACACTATTGTCTTGAACTCTATCTCAGACATCAGACCCGCACACAACCTTTTCTTAAGGTGTATTCTTAATAGCCCGTGCTTTTAATGGCCCTGCACGTGTATCCCGGTTTAGTGAAGGCTCTAGGAATTCTGCCTCGAAACTCCATAGGAACCGACCTCAGCTCCACAATCACATAGGTGAGTCTATCAAAAGTACTCATGTAGCCTAGGTACTCCCTCATATAGAGTATAGATCTCATTAAGAGTTTCTATTATCTCATCCTCTTATTACTTCAGGATTCATGCTTATTTTATTTACACTAGCATGATCGCCTCATATTACTCACAACTTGTTATTACCCATTGAACCTATTTCTTGGGATCTCCAGTCATTTAGGTCGGGTTACCATCATGAGCAACTCATTTCTGTATAGGAATTAGTCCCATCTTTTTGGATGTATTATGGACTTTCTCTCTAGCTAATCCTTTCGTCAAAGGATCTGCTAAGTTTTCATTAGTGCGTACATGATCCACTCTTACAGCTCCTTTAGAGATACAATCTCTAAAGGCGTTCTTCTTTCTTCTTATTTGACGTCTTTTAGCATTATAATAACGGTTCTCAATTTTTGCAATAGCCGCGGTACTATCACAGTGGATCAACACAACTGGCATTGGTTTTTCCCATAAAGGAATCTCAGCTAGCAAGCATCTTAACCAACTTGCTTCTTCACTAGCATTTGCTAATGCTATCATTTCAGACTCCATCGTGGACTGAGCCAGGATAGTCTGTTTCTTTAATTTCCAAGATACAGCTCCTCCAACTATGTTGAACACATAGCCACTAGTAGCTATGGAATCACCTGACAAGGTATTCCAATCTGCATCACTGTATCCTTCAAGTACAACAGGAAATTTCTGATAATGTAGGCCGAGATCTATGGTCCTTTTAAGGTACCTCATGACTCGCTCAATAGCTTGTCAATGCTCGTTACTCGGTCTACTCGTAAATATGCATAACAATCTTACGACATACACAATGTCGGATGTAATACAATCAGTGGAATTTCTAAGGCTGCCAGTGATGCTCGCATACTCTGTTTGTCTTACATTTTCACAAGTGTTCTTAAACAGTTTCACACTTGGATCATATGGTGTGCACACAGGTATTACAATCAAAGTGTTCTTAAACAGTTGTCACTTTCATTCACTTTGTATCCATTCGATATCATTAAGTTATAAAACTTTTCATGCCATTGCTTAGGATCTTGTTTTAGTCCATACAGAGACTTATCTAACTTACAGACCTTGTTTTCTTGTCCATGGATCACAAACCCTTATGGTTGTTCCATATAGATTTCTTCTTCTAAGTCACCATTTAAAAAGGCATTTTTAACATCCATTTGGTGTACTATTAAATTATAAATAGCAGCAATTGAAACAAGTACCCTAATGGATGTAATTCTAGTGACAGGAGAGAAGGTATCGAAGAAATCTACATTTTCTCTTTGTCTAAAACCTTTGGCTACAAGGCGAGCCTTGTATTTATCAATAGTTCCATCAGGTTTTAGTTTCTTTTTCAAAACTCATTTACAACTGATTGGTTAGCATCCAGGAGGCAAGTCTACTAAGTTCCAGGTCTTGTTAGAACCCAGAGATTCTACCTCATTGTTTATAGCTTCTTGCCATAAATATGCATCCATAGATGACAAGGCTTCTTGAAGATTTAATAGATCTTCTTCTACATTATAAGCCGCATAATCAGGCCCATAGTCTTTAGAAACTATTACTCTTTTACTTCGTCGAAGTTCGGTTTCTACATTGTTGCTGCTTTCTGTGCTTCTTATCACAAGAATGTGACTCGATTGAGTGCCCCCACTATTTCTCGATTTGAAGGGAAATTTGTATTCTTAGAAATCATCATCATTTGATTCTATGCTCACTTTTGCATTTAGGTCATAAAACCTACATGCCTTACTGTTTGCTGCATATCAAATGAGTACACATTCATATGCTCTACTAGAGAGTTTAAATCGTTTTGGATCCAGAATTCTGCCATAAGCCAGACATTCCCAAGTTCTCAAATAAGACAAGTTTGGTTGTCTTTTCATTAATATCTCATAAGGATAGATATTACTCTTTGACTTGGGAACTCTATTCAGGACATAACAAACAGTCAATAAAATTTCCCCCACTAGTGAGGTGCAACACCAGAATTTAGCATAATTGCAACAAAAAGTTCAGTAAGAGTTCTATTCTTTGTGTCTACTTTACCATTCATTTCAGGGGAATATGGAGCAGTCGTTTCACGTACAATTTCATGTAGTTTATAAAAATTATTAAATAAACTAGAATCATACATATTACCTATCACTACAAGTTCTTACTAAATCATTTTCAAATTCTTTACAAAGTTTTTAAACTTATCAATTTCATTCAAAAAAAATATCATTCTTTGTGATGATGGTGTACAAATCTACCCCAATAAATTGACTAAATCTTTCCTTATTTATAAGAAGAAGAAAAAACATAAACATGATTCTTTATAATCTCGGGAGCATACATGACATCCTTCAAGATTGAAGTCTTTTCATAGGTGGACCTTGTTCCACTTCTCCAATATCGACAACATTAGTGGTGTGGACATCTTCCAACAACACTTTCTTATCTTTAGTATTCGTGTATGTTTTAAACGTAACACGATCATAGGAAACACGACGAGAGACGCGTGTGTTTATCCACCAACCATCAGATCCATCAACCGTGTTGATTTCAATGACCATATGAATAAATTTTCCATTAGCCAGGTTAACTCGTGCATTACAGGCTACACCAAGTTCAAGCATTACATGCTACATCTCTTAGCCATATGACTTAGTTTTCCACAGTTGAAACAAAAGGAACACAATGTCATTTCTTTGAGGTGGTTGTTGTCTAGTTGGAGAAATTGGGGCCATAGAATGGTTCCCATTCTTAATTCGGTTCACAATATTGCAGTTCTAATTCTATAATAATTTGCCATATGGCTTTAGAACCAGACCGAATTTATTTTTTTGTTTAAAGCAACCAAGACTTTTCTATTTAATCATGTCTCTGATATTCTTCTTTAATGAGAATAATCAGTCTCTAAATAAAAAATTATTTTGTTTTCTAACAAAGCATAATTCATAAAAACTTTCAAACTAGGGGCAGTTTGTCAATAATAAAAGAAATTCAAATTGTTCTTATAAATACATACCTTTAGTGATTATCTCATGAGCAATTTTTGAAGTTCGTGACTTTGGGTTTCCACTGACCTTTCATCTACCATCTAATACTTCACGTAGCTGCTAAAATCATTCTTCTGTTCTCTAGCTTCTTCAATGTCATACTTGTTTTTCAGATTCTCTTAAACATATTTTGAAGTATCGCAATTACTATAATAGTCATACAGATCCTTTGAGATTTCATTCAGAATGTTATAATCATTCTTTCTATAAGGTGATTTCTTTTCTAAGCTGTAAATTATTCGCTTTAATCTGTGCAACAGATTCAATTTCAACACTATTACGTGTTCCTTTTTTTTTAATCCTCAGATTTCTTACCGTTAGTTTGTTCGGTTGACCCAAAGGGAGCAACAAAATGTCCTCTGTCAAAATGTTAGCTATCTTTTTCAACATTAAGAAGAAAATTATTTGTTGCCAACATTTGAAGTGACAACTCTCAAACATGAACAGTTTGTCAAAGAAAGTATCCGCAGAAGTACCAATAATTTCTTCAATAGACATGGCAATTCGAAACGTCTTAAAATTGTTGGATCACGATTTTAACAAGTTTGCCACCGAAGAAATTACCGGGTCGAGTCGCGGATCAGTACGCTTTCTTTAAGACGTTTCGCGGTACTGCCCAAATTATGCAAAGCAGCTCTTAATAACCACGACGCCTCCAGGATAAAACAGCCCAGTTCTATACTATACGATTACTACTTGCACGGTAGATAATCGGTCTAGAAATACACCCTCAAATGGTACTAAGACCATTCAAATATGGTACACATACCATCTTAGTATCTGGTATAACGACCAGTCGTAGTAATTTCTCAAACCAAGAGAAATTTCAATAATTCTCTAAAGAGAATCCAAGAAAAAATTATACTTATAATTTCTCAACTCAAACGAGGAGAAATTAACATTATTCTCTAAGGAGAATTCAAGAAAGTACTCGGAAAATTCAACGAGTAGAAAGAAAGAGGGAGAAGTTGGCGCTTCGACAATTCGAAAGACGCGGACTTATGAGAGTGAGGAAGGAAAAACTCAAAATAAGTTTTTGGTATGTTTTGAAATGAAACAAGTGACTTCCTTATATAATGAAGTAAACTAGCCAAGATTTCTAATCTAAGCAATGTGGGACTAAGGAGTTTTTTCAACTAACATACAATGTGGGACTTTAACTTTTTCAATTCATCAATGTGGGACTTTAACTTTTTTCAATTCATCTCCCTATATTGGAATATATTCATAATGTTCCAACAGTCGGTAAAACCATAAAACTAAAAGTTAAGAACATCTAAAAAAAATAATGGATTATTACCATTTTTGTCCCCTGCCATATAGGCGACTTTTGGTTTATTCCCTTGTAAATAAAGATTCTTTCGTTTTAGACCTTCGCAGCAAATGGCACACTCCAAATGCCTATGTGGCGCGCTGACTGGACTTTTTTTTAATTCAATATGCTGACATGGAATTATGTATTTTTATTTGTAATTATTTTTAATTCCACTTAGACATTTTATGCATTTTATTTTAAGTTTTCAAAATTTAAAAGATGGAAAATTATAAAATTTTGTATGCAATAGGCGCTACCACTAGGCTACCTTATTCTTCATGAAAACTTTTGCTTCTCAATAGTATATGTTAAATAATTGTTTGTCATATTTGATATTTTCATTATGTTTAAACTATTTTATATTGAATAATGTATCATAATATTTAATAATAAATAATAATATCTTATTATTCAATTAAAATTCTTTTCTATTTATTATTATATGTTAAAAAGTCATTTTAGTTTATTTCAAAATAATTAAAGAGTATAATTTTTTAATCGTTATATGTTAAAATGATTAAAAATATAATAAATAATACATAGATTTTAAATAATAATAAACTGAAATAAAAATAAAATGTGTTTTTAAAATAATATATAGAAATAAACTGAAATTAATTTAAATATAATCCATATTTTATATTTGAATCAATCAACTATAGTATATATTTAAAAATAAACTGAAATTAATTTTTATAAATAATAATAAACTAAAATTAATTTGTAATATATAGTATATATTTGAATAAACTGAAATAAAAATATTTGAATAAATTGAAATTTATTTCTAATATATTATAATAAATGGAAATTAATTTGTAACATATAGTATATATTTGAATAAACTGAAATAAAAATATTTGAATAAACTGGAATTAATTTTTAATATACAATAATAAACTGAAATTATTTAGATTCTACGATTTATTTTACTATATTGAAAAAATAAAACAATATTAAAATTAAATCATTGAATAATATAACATAGTGAAAATAAAAGCAATCTAAAATTATTTAGATTCTACTATCCATTTTACTATATTTATACAGTAAAATGAAATAAACAATAAAACAATATTATTTTATTAACATTTTAACATATATTTATTATTAATATATCAAATAAAATAACAATTAATTAATATAACATATACAACTGAGAGATAAAAGTTTTCATAAAAAAAATGTGGTCTAGTGGCTTTCATCTTTTAAATTTTGAAAACTTAAAATAATAATAAATAAAATACATAAAATATCTACGTGGAATTAAAATTAATTACAAATAAAAATACATAATTCCATGTCAGCATATTGAATTAAAAAATAAAAAAAATGTCAAGTTAACGCGCCACATAGACACTTGGATTGTGCCATTTGTTGCGAAGGTCTAAAACGAAAGAATCTTTGATGAATGAAAAAAAACTCTCTTTTGTGGGGAAGCATACCTATTAGAATGAGTGAATTCACATTTGATAGGAATTCACATTTGATAGGAAGACTGTATATTAAGTGAGTAAGAGTTCCACACTAGATGGAAAATGTTGAGGTTTTAACTTAAACTATTTTATGTGATTGTTCAAATCCCAATAATAATTCAGACCCCTCATGATCCAAAACATTTTGAATTTACATGTGAAAACGAGTGTTTACATAACCAACCGCACATGCAATTATGAATTAATGTTGGGAACACATTCTGAGTTTGATGTAATCTGAGTTTAATGTAATAGTTGTAATCGCCAAAAATTAGTAAGATAGAATATGAGATGTGTGAACTTTGAATGCAATTGTTTATAATGGGAATTCAAAGCACAAATAAGGAACATTTGAAGAAAAAAGAATTAAACGGAAACTATTTGAAATAAAAAACATCTACCAATTCAATGAGCAAGAGTAATTTTTTTAAAAAAAGAAGGCACAAGAAATGCCACTTAAAAATAGATTCAAAATACAAAACCAAGAGTTTCGCGTAATCTATATAAATCAATTACAAAATAAATCAATTACAAATTATTTTCATTCATAAAAATGGTTTAATAAGGATATCAATATTGACGCCTTTTATAACCAGTTTGTTGTGATGGATGTCGGCGCCTTTTATTACTGTTTTGTTGCGACTGTTTTGGCGGTATAGGATCGTTTTTTAAAACTTCGGGATTGAGGACTTGTCCAACAAAGAGTATTGTTCCAGAGCAATCTTCTCTAATCAAAAACATGAAAGGGTGGTCTGCTACAAAGTCTATCGGAGGTGGTGGTGGTTTTCTAAACATAGAGCATCCAAATATTGCATCACAGGACGCTGCAGCAGCTTCAGTTCCTCTTTCATTTACTTCAATAAAAGACTTGTGGTATATGCTTGAAACATAAAGTTCTTTACCCATGGGAGACTCCTCTACCATTTTTGTCAAACCTCCACCTGCTTCAGAGAAAGGTAAAACCACTCCTAGCTCCTTCAAAATACTAGAAGTTTCAAGGTCAAAAGAAATTCTGAATCTTGGAATTTTAAAGTCACCTACTGGCACTGAATCAGTAGGACTAGTATGTTCTATAAATTCAGATTCAGAAGCCACCTTTTCAATCAGAGCTAACAATCCGTCTTTTGCATCAGGAAGATAAAAGTAAATAGAGAAACTACGCCTATCCTTATGCTTATAGGACTCACCTTCCTTATAAAAAAGTTGAAGGACTTTAAAACCATCAAAAACACTAATAAATTGTTTATCCTTACTCGTCATGAAAGGAACTTTGACTGAGCTGCCATTGAGAAGGTAAAAATCATAGTCTTTTGTTTTTGATTTATCAAACTCCTCGCACCATGCTCCTTTGAAGTATAGTGCATTTGCAAAGATAAGTCTGGTTAAGCTATCAACTGCATCAGGTGGAAGTAGATTCTTTATAAGACCCTTTGTCTCCTTTTCAGCCCATGAATTCACTTCTTTTGCTACTTCACGTGCCTTTAAAACAATATCAAATATAAATATTAATATTATACAAAAAGATCATTTGTGCTATGAATTTCCTCAACAAATTCAATAAAAACTGTTAAAAATTGAATCGATATATTAATATACCTTGGTTATAAAATCAACTGAGGCAATAGCGGCTTTGAAATCAGTAGACACGCTTTTTTTGAAGGAAGGTTTAAGAGATGATGATTGTTCAACCCAGACACCATTGACGAAAGAGACCAGAGGTCCACCGGCGGAACTGTTATCCGCGAGCACATAGGAAACGAGTTGAGAGCATAAGGTTTTGAGTTTGCCGGTAGAGTCATAATGGAGGAATTCAAGAAGCTGGTGTTGTGTGGCACCCTTAGAGCCAACAGCGATGATACTGAGTATGATTTGCAGCGACAATGGCGAAAACACAATGTTCTTTTCTTTATATTCATCTTTGGAGAACAAATGTTTGGCTATGGCCAATGAAACCTCCGTTAGGTTGCCGGTTGATCTCTCGACGAGTTTCATTCTTATTCTGATTGTAAAACACTAGAGAGGTTGAACAGAGAGTAGCTTGCTTGCAAAACCCTAAACCCAAGAGAGGTTGAACAGAGAGTAGCTTGCTTGCAAAACCCTAAACCCTAGAGATGTTGAAAAGAGAGCAGCTTGCTTGCTAAACCCTAAACCCTTATATATTTATATAAAAGATGCCTTGCTAATCAAGTTACGCAAAAATATTAGGGGCCAAAATTTTACGATTTATTTTCATAATATTAGGGGACCAATAATATAAGAGGCTACAAAATATGTTATTGAGGGGAACGAAATATATTACTGAGCGAAAAGTTTGCAGGAGAGAATGACAAATATAACTGGTAATGCAATTAATACGGAATTTTCAAAATCAATATTAAATATAATAAAGAGATATTTTATTCCCAATGCACAATTCAATTATTAAAATAATCTTTTTTTTGGTAGAAGGGAGGGCCAAAGGCCCAAACAACAAAAGAAAAACTACAAGGGGATGTCCCTACAAACACAAAGAGAATCCTGATCCTTCTTCAAAGGAATGAGCATCCAAGCAGGAACCTCAGAATAAAATCTACTACCTCCCATCATCTTCTTTCCCTCCATGGCAAGAATGTGAGCACAAGTATTTGCCTCTCTGTAAATGTGCAATATCTCTACATGCTCAAAAGACTTCAACAACTCAATGATATCCTTCACTAAGTTCCCCACCACCATATTCTTATAATTTCCTCTTTGAATACACTCTACTGCTTGCTTAGAATCTGTCTCTACTTCAAGGATTTGGTAGCCAAGCTCAATAACCAACTTTAAACGAGAATAAATACCCCAAAGCTCCGCCAATAAGGGACTGCATATACCTATCTTTTTGCTAAAACCACCTAGCCAGACTCCACGCGAATCGCGAACGACACCACCACACCCAGCTGTGCCATTACTATCACAGGCACCATCTGTATTCAACTTCACTATTTGGACGTTAGGGACAGTCCAATGTACGACAATCTTCTCTATGCCTTTGTTTATGACATTCTGATGCACAAGCATAGCTTTATTGTATTGGTGGACTTTGTCTTCTACCACTGCCTTCATCGAAAACGGTCTAATGAACTCCGAATCATGTAATTCTGAATTCCTCCAAAGCCACAAAGAATGACAACTAATGGACCATATATTACACCAGTCCCGAAGACCAAAGTTGTCGCTGAAAAGGTTAAGATTTAACCATTGCTCCCAACCTGCAGAAAAAAAAGAAGATGTTAGGGAAATCGGGATTATACTGTCCCACAGTCTCCTTGCAACTTTACAATCACGAAGCACATGCAAGCTCGTCTCCTTCACAGCACCACACACATGGCAGCCATCTAAACCAAATCCAGACATGCTGATTCGGTTATTAGTCAGCAAACGATCATGAAATAGAATCCACACAAAAGTTTTCACTCGTTCCGGCACATTCAAACTCCACACCCTCCTCCAGCAGTCATTAGGAGTGTCAGCATTTCGGTTATCCAAAAGCTTATACATCTGTTTGATCGAGAAACAACCTTCCTCATCAGTGGCAAACATGAGGGCATCCTCACCATCCTCACCATTAATAGAAATTGTTTTTCTATAATTCGAAAAAGTATATGTATATAGTTTCAGGTAAGGTTTTTTCTACCTTACCTTTGCAACTGGTAAATTATCCATTATAAATTTTTATAATACAATGATATAATATTTTACAAATTTTTATTAATATTTTTATTGTTTTCACATTTAACATTTGATCCTATTACATTAGTTACATTTTATCTTTTCAAAAATATTGCTTCTTCCTTCCATCTTTTAATTTTGTTCCTTAAATTATAATTATAATTTAAAATATCACTTTATATTAATTAATTACAATTTAAATTTTAAATATAACTAAGAAACCCGTGTTGGATTTCATATTGTATGGATTCAACATTGTATTGTAAAGATCCTTCCTATAATATATATCGATGATCTCATACTTTGGGTGTCATAATGTGAATAAATATCTTAATATCATATTTTGAGTATCATAATGCGAATAAATATCTTAATATCATATTTTGGGGGATTGATTTGGCGAGGAGATTCATTCTTGTAAAACCCTAGAGACGTTAAAATGAGAGTAGCTTGCTAAACCCTAAACCCTTATTTATTTATATAAAAGCTGCCTTGCTAATCAAGTTACTCAAAAATATAAGGGGCAATAATGACAGACGGCGAAAAATATTGAAGGCAAAAGATGTTTAGAAAAAGTTTTGTACTTAAGAGAGAAAGAATCAAGGGATGACAAAGTTATGTTGCAATCAATACTAATGAATACAAACAGTAACGGAATTTTCAAATCTAATATTAAATACAATAAAGGGATATTTTATTCTAAAATTAAATTTAGAAAAATATATATTTTATAATGTACACATAATACATTTGTCAAACATTTAAAAAACTTTTAAAAAATATAAGAATTTTTTTTATAACAAAATGATCAAATTTGGAGTTATTAATTATTATTAAAAAATAGGATATGCATCGAAAACACCGTGTAATCCACCAAATCAAACGGTAATTTTCAGGTTATTGATATAACATAGTTGAGTGAAAATTTTCTATTAGACCATATTTGTAAAATTATTTTATATCGTTAGTATATAGCATTAATGCACTCGATTACTAGACGAGTAGTCATACCAGCGGATCACTAATAGACTTGTATGATTGTTGACCTGACCTATAAAAAATATAATTTTACTTTATATTTGCTACAAATTTTAAACATATCTTAATCTTAAATTTTATCTTATTATTTGAAGAGCATACTTTATGATTTTTAATTTTAGGGTTAAATATGTTTTTCATCCCTATAAATAACCCAAAATCTAATTTTAATCCCTATAAAAATTCTCTTTAAAGAATGGTCCTCATAAAATTTTCCGTCCCTAATTTTGATTCCTGTCGTCTATTTAGTTTAACGGAAGCTGACGTGGCATGACACGTTTGCACGTCATGTCACTAAAGGTCAATAGCAACAAAATTAGTTAGACTGAGGGGGTTACAAACCTCCCTAAAACTACTAAAAAACAATTAGAAATCAAATTCAATAATCATTCTCAAAAATCCTTTTCCACCTTCGTTTTTGCACCCCATATGTTTGTGTTGTTGTCTCGCCTAAATTTATGCTCTATTCAAGGATTGAAAGGTGCGTTTTGAAATGTTACTATTAATACTTTTAAGAACTTATTCCTCAGCTTACTCTATTTTAATTTCTCTTTGCAAACATTTTTAGTATTCTTTAAATGGAAAGGTTATTTGCATTATCACCATGAATTTTTCTTCTTGCTTGTCTTGATTTACACGTGAACGTGAACTGTTCAATGATATTCCTTAAAGGAATGAAGTTTCATGGGGTACCAAGATAGTGTGTTATGGCTAGGATTTCTCCAACTAAAGCAATGTTTGACCTTAAGAATGTTGAGTATGAATGGTTTGAACTTTTCCACAACAACCGATTTTCTAGTGGAATATTATGGATTCTAGTTTTTTTGATTTATTTACTGGATATATGAATTTAGTATTCAATAAATTTTGTCTTTTGTTGGTGTTGTTCGCACACTTGGGCGAGATTCAAAATATGCAGCAGCTAAAATAGATGTTTCAGTATTTTAACATTGCAATTCAGTTTATTCTCATGCCTGAGGAGAAGCCATAGGTTGCACACGTGCAAATATTATTTCCTAACATATCAGGATCTTGTAGTCTAAAGGACAAAATGAAAATTTTATTTGTTCCACTATACAAATAGGGAACTGAATAATGGATTGTCCTTGAAAATTATTTGACAAACCTGCTGCTTCTTTCTAGTAAGATTACTTCTATCTCCAGTACATTCCACATTATCATTTTGTGTGTGTGAATTTTGTATTCATACTGAATGTGTGTTTTCAACATTTTTTGGTACATGAAACAAAAGGGAATTACATGGCATGCATGTAAAATAGTTAACACCTCTTATAAAGTTGTTGCTATGTAGTTATGATTTTCTAGCAATGGGTTCTAGATAAATAGAAGTGAATAAGTTACACTTTAATAGATATCCAATTGCATAAGTAATAAGATTAAGAGTAGAATCTATTTGTTGTTGATACTGAAGATTATTTGCAGCCATTTGTTTGACAATATCCTCTAGTGAAAGTTCAGAAGGTACAGAGCACACAACCTGAAATTCCTTCAGATGCTTATGCGGATCCTCGCCTGCAAAATCATTAAACCTAGGCAACAAATGTGTTAAACCATATTCCAATTCAAAAGGTACATCAGCCGCATGATAGTCAATACATAGTCCATTATAGTTCACATTAGGGACATCCGACTGCGTAAAAGTTCTTTGTTCAGCCATGGTTTCAACAAACACATAAATATCAATTATGTCCCATACAGGCAGAAACAAATAGAGAAAGGAAAACGATTAAAATAAATTTATAAAAATATAAAAATACGAAATTTAAACTAATTAAGGCAAATACGAATTTTATGAATTTTTTTGGAATTTTCTGAAACTATGAAAACAGAAAATAAATCGTAAAAAATAGAAAAATAACGAATTTGCGATTTTGGGGGCCAAAATTCTTTAGAATTCTATTATAAAAATATGTACTATTTGCCGATTTTTTTTTCTGATATTCAAAAAAAATTTCGGAGCAAATCGAGACAGTAGCTTCCAAACTTACCTGATAGGATGGAAAACTTATCAATGTACTGCAATCGGTATTGCAACCCTGAAAATCAACAAACACACCACAAAAAAAAACAAGAAAAATCCTAGAAAGAACACTATACCTATTACTCTAATATCGATTAATAACAACAAGAATCCCCAGCAACGGCGCCAATTTGATCCGCTGTCGCGCGCAAATAAAAAATGAGTTATTTTGAAAAACGGTAGTTTAGCGATAACGACAACTCGAATATCGTTCTCACAAGGATTCTTGTATTGTTATTAACCAATATAAACCATTATGAGGGGGTTTATGATTTCAGAATCAATTTATAAAACAGATTAAGTGATTAAAATAAGTGATTAAATAAATAAGTTAATCTACTGTTTTTGGGTTCCTGCTAATCACTGATTTTTACCTTACCAATACCCTAAGCGGCTTCGATCTCTATTCGATTTCAATATCAACTGACAAGCGCAAACCGATATAGAATAGATTGAATTCCTATTTTCCAAATTAAGCAAACGGATTAAGCCCTCGTGAATTAAGCAAACACGAATTACAAACGCGATTCAACGACTAAGCGACGCAAATAACGATTAAAGATTAGGAATACAATCATACGAATTTAATCAACACATTCCATGAAACAACAGATTAAGCAAATGTAATTTCATAAAATAGAATTGAAAGAGAAACGAAATTGAATTGGTAAATTAAAAACCTTAAAGCGTTGGAAGGCGATTACGGTAGATCAACTCAGGGAATTAGTTCTCCATCATAATCGTGAAAGAAATAATGTTCTTTGTGAATAGTAAAAAATGTGTTAATGAACAGTAGCGGCCAGACCTAACTATAGGGAAGAAATAAGGAATTCCGGTTATAACCCAACTGGGTCAAAAACATTAAAAACTCGGCCCAAAAACCGGTCCAAAACTAATTGTTTCTAAGCTGCAACTTCCAACAAAATTCTGGGAATAAATGACTCTGAATCTGACTTTGACTCAAACATGAAAGTTGTAGCTCTTTCTCTTAGCTTTTCGGCGATTATTAGAATGCGTCAATAGGATTCCCGTAGCTCCAGTTATGATCATTTTAGTACAGACTGCTAATGCTGAAAATAAAGTGCGAAAATCAAATAAGTGCAAAAATAACCTGATTTATAAAAACACATTAAAATAGAAAAATAACCAAGGTAAAATATAGAAATGCATAAGTATAAACATAGAGAAATGCGCATCAAAATGCACTGATCACGAATCGACGGATCCATCTAAGTGACGGATCCTCATTTCCCAGCCGAGTGCATCCAGATGAGGTTTTCTTTTGTTCCAAGGTTCTCATCTTCTCAGCAATGCACATCTCAATGAGATCTTCGGGTTTCATAATTCTTATTCCATAGGGGAATGTTTTCTCCCTAGTGGAAGCATGATCGAGTAGTATTTGATTCCCTAGCAAGCTCTTAATGAGGTTCCTGGCCCGAGATCCTCATTTCCCCAGTAGAGTGTTTTTCTCCCCAATAGACTGACATGTTTTCCCTAGGAGAGTCATCTTATTCCCTAGTGGAGTTGTCTTAACAAGATGTTCTTAGGCCAAGTTCCTTATCCCTAGCGGATCTTTTCAGCTCATCAGTGGATCAGTATGCAGAAGTATTCATCTTCGCCGCTGAGGCTTTCCTCAGCGGAGATTCACATGCATCCTCAGCAGAATCTGTTTCCGTCCAGGATTTCCCCCATCAGAGTGCATATCCCCACAGGGTCGATAGTTGCTTCTCCAGTGAAGTTGCCTGGGTATTCCCCAAGCAGACAATTGGGATTCCTGATCCCCAAGCAGAGTTTATTCCCTAAACAGAGTTCACGCTCAGATTTGATCATCTCTAGTAGATTTCTGATCCATCTTTGCCAGCTCGCAATTTTTATTTCTAGTCACTCGTCTGGCCTCCCCGCAGAGTTCTTTGCTCTCTTCAGGATTTCTTCATCAATTCAGTGATCCTCCGCTGTTCCCCAAGCAGCGTCCGAATCATGCATCATTCACATTGCATTCTATAAGCGTGTAGCATTTCCATCATCGGGATACTACTCCACAAAACAACATTCATACATGCATCAGGCATAAATCATATCATATATGTTTCTTTCTACAGGAAAGTTATCAAGTCTCAAAATGTTTCCCAGAAAGCAATTCGCCTAATCCTTACAGGCGCTTATCTTGATGCCCAAATCAGAAGAAGTTTGTCTCCCTCTCACTAACATTGTCAGACCAGATGAAAGCCATTCTTATTCCCGATGTTCTAGATCAATTGAAGATATCTGTATCTATCCTAATATCCATATTAGTTGAAGGAATCGCCTCCGGATCTCCCCAGATCTTCCGAAGGAGCAAGCCCTCCGATGCATCAAATTAGTTGGAAATATCTACTCCCTAACGATTTAGTTCATTCAGAAGAAGAACTCGTTTGCCCAGTCCTGATGCCTAACTATCAGTTGAAGACGTTTTCTTTACCCGGCGTACACAATTCAGAAGAGATATTTGTTCCTATCCTAATATTCAGATCCAGATTAGTTGAAGGAATTACCTCCGAATCTCTTTCGATCTTTCGAAGGAGCAAGCCACTGATAACATCAGATCAAAGGGAGATGTCTACCCGATCGACTTTGTCTTTCAGATGAAGATTGTCCTACTTATTTTCTAGCATCATGTCCAGATCAGTTTAAAGGCATTCTTTCCCCGGCGTACACAGTTCAGTAGTTTCCAGTTTAATTTTGAAGGAACCTCCTCCGGATCCCCGTGTTTTTACGAAGGAGCTAGCCACTTATTCCCAGATTAGTAGGAATATCTACCTGATGATTTAATTGCATCAGAAGAGATGTCTGTATTGATTCCCAGATCATGATTCCCAGATCAGAGATACTTATTACCTGTTGATTTATGAATCAATAGATGTATATCCCTCGATTCCCAGATCGACCTAAGACATATGTCTCGATGCAATTTCGGAGACATCTGCTACGTCTAATGCTTAGATCAGTTAAGATGTTCTTTATCTTGATAACCAGATCATTTGAAGTGTTTCCCCTGTTTGTGGGTGCTCGTTCCTTCTTATCGCAAGTTGGAGCAATTTAATTATTCAGGTCAATTGAAGTTTTTTCTCCCTGCTTACGGGGTGGTACATTCCTTCTTATTGCAAGATGGAATCTTCTATTGATCAAGAACACAAATTTTCGAGTTCATTCTGATATTCAATCTCCTTCCACCTCGACGGTTCGAAACTTTATTTCTCGCTCCTTAGGTTCAAGTTTGAATAGTGGCAGTTGTTGCACCCCAAAATTTGCCCTATTTAGTTGAGCTATAAGTTATAAAAGATGTTATTTCGTCGTTTGAAAATGGAAGAAAAAAAATAAAGAGTTCTCATGGTTTTAAGGAAATATGACACGAAATTTGGTTTACACGGTACTATTTCGACGTCCTCTACAACTTTCATGTTTGGCTCAGAAACGAGTTCTTTGAGGAAAGTTGTCGAATTTGCTAATTATTGGAGCGTTCGCAGTGAAAAAGGATGCTGAATTGTAAGTTTTCGGGCATTAAAAATTCATATCTCATAACTCGCTTTTCAGATTCGCTCAAGATTTTAACTGCAGCTCCGTGTCATTATTCTCGAGATTTCATATGTTTGGCCCGTCGACCAATTATGCGCTGAAAATGCCCAGCATTTGGAAGAGCGTCGTGATTTTTAAGTGAAAAGTGTGTTTTCGGGTATGTCGAGACAAATTTGAAAATTCATAAATTCTTCGATTTTTATCGCAGGAAGTCCATTCTGGTGGCATTCTCTCGTAAATTTTGTTAGCTTCGATTCTTTGTCACACGAGCACATTCATATTTCGAGCCGAAGATGGAGTTTTATCATGTTCTTTGAGCGATACTCACAAAATTCTGCACTGTGATGTCAGATGAATCGACGTTTCTCGTCATTCAAACGCACGAAATTTCTTCATCTCTTATCAGATTGAGACGATTATCGCGGCTACGAGTCCCAAATTTGGTCATCTTCAAGTTGACATTGGTCCCTGTGGACCTCCGATTTTTTTTAATACCGGGCCATACCTCTGATCTGTAGAGATACGTGAACTGACTCTTTTTATCGCTTAATGCTTTCGCATTTTTGAAAATTCACAGAGTCGCCACCGACCTTTTATTTTATCCAATTAAGGAAAGGTTTATAAAAGAAACAGAAAAAAGACCTTTAAGAAATTCTGGGTAAGGGGGTAGGTTATACAAAGGGAAGGTGTTAGCACCCTTTGTATCCATGGTTATCCATGGGCTCTTAAGTTTGCTTAGCTCACTTGTTTTTCGATCACTTTTCAATTGCTCTGAAATTGCTCATATGTGGTTTCAAATACCTTTGTAAATTGAATTTTGTAATGATCCGTGTGTGGATGTATACAAAATGCTTGTTTATCTTTCGAAAGATGTTTTGAAAAGAACGTTAACTTTGTAATAACCCGTGTTTGGATGTATACAAAGTATTGTCTCTTTTGAAAGTTTTGAAAAATCAACAGTGTATGAGAATTTTGTTTGTTTTGATTTGAGCAAGCAAACTAGGAGGTCTACCCTGAGTTGTAAGGTCTTTATCCTATTTCCTTTAAAAATCTATCCTTTCACCGGATATAAAAGCAAGGTTCGATTTTGTACTCAAAACAGTGGAATTTTGACTTTGATTTTGAAAGGAATGAGAAGGGATTACCTTAAGAGGTGCAAGTGTGATTGTGATTGGATTCAGATATTTATCTTTGAAGTTAGTGATCTAACGGTTCAATTTTATCTTTGACATACACGCAGTTTATATTTGCTGGAAATTAAAGTGCGGAAATGTAAAGTGCGGAAAGTAAATCTACGCTATTACATCGATTGTGCGGGAAATGTAAACTAGCCTATTTACATGAATTTGACATCCTATACATTTATCTAGGAATTTAAATTGCAAGAAATAAAAGGCATGTTTTTGGATTTTTATGATTTATTTTAATTATAATTAATGCATGATTAATTAAATTAAAATAAAGAAAAAAAAGATGAAAATAGATTTAAACCTAGAAATTAAGTTTAAAATATGTACAAAATATTTGTTAATTAATTTTAAAACAAAACTAATTTTTTTTGGAATTTTTGAAATTGATTTGAAATTGATTTAAGTTAATTAAAACATAATTATGCAAATAATTATACAAATAATTAAAACTTAAAGATAAAATTATTCAAAATATGTACAAAATTAGTTTATAATATATAAACAATATTTAACATAAGGAACAATTTTTTTATGATTTTTTGATTGGTTAGAATAATTAAAAAGAAAATATATAAATATATACTAATTAATTATGCAAAATATTGAAATTTTGAAGAAAAATAAAATATTTTTATTTCAGAAAATAGTATATTATTTTAGAAGTCTAACAATATTTTTTGTGTATTTTTTGGATTTTTAAAACTATTTTTAATTAATTTAACAAAGAAATTAAAATAAAATAGAAAATAAAATAGAAAATAAAAGGATACTGATCCTGTGTGGTAATTTGTGAGGGAGCATGGTGTGCATGCGTGATCTGGATCATTGGATGATTCATTAAGTGAAATCAGAGGGTCCAGAAATTGAGGCACGTGGTAGAAGCTAGACCTGCAAGGCACAGAATCAGAGAGAATTTAAAAAAAGTACGCGCGCTGACTGTCCAATGAGGTGGAGACACCTCATCATCTTCAACCTTCAGACAAGGCCTTTTACAGCGCTTTTGTAAAAAAGCGCTATTGTAAGTGAACCCTAAATCTGCAAAATAACGAATAGGGTCAAACAAGCATAGAAATCAGGCGCGATGGTACCATTGGATTCGTCTTGTTCCACTGAATATAACCCTGCCCTTAATTTGTTTTAATTTTGGCCCTAATGAAGAACCCTAATTTTGAGCTAAGTAAACCCTAAAATGGTATATGCTACAAACATCCATTAAAATCCAATTGAAGCTCCAGAAACGACCAGAGCTTCAAACCAAACACAATTATGCATCTACATCTTGTTAAATGTGCGTGACTTATGAGATATAAGTTGGTTTTAGTTTGAACAAACCGTGGCTTTATATAGCTCGATTCAGTGAAGTTTATGAGTTGGAAATGATTGGAATTGATTCAGTGTAGCTCAGAGATGATGTTTGAATGTTTATTTTATATTGAAATGGACTGAAACTTAAAATTCGAATTTCAAGTTTCTTTGAAAATTACAAGTGGTTACAAGTATGCTATATGCTTAGGGATGCTTCTGAACTCGTCTCCCTTTGTTTGCTGAACTATGATAGCTTATTTATAAGCTATGTGTGCTTAGAATTGAAGCTAACTTGCAGCTAGTTGCCTTTGTTGAAAACTTGGTTTTTAAATATTAAAAACCTTGAATTTTTGACCAAGTCTTGACTCCATTCAATGCTCTTGCCTTGTCCTTCAATTCTCTGCAGAAAGATGAAGATTCTTTGAGGTGAGTCATGCTTGGAAGTTAAGCTACCATTATCCATGCATTTTCCTTTTAATTTTAATCTTAAAGTAAGATAAAATCATGCCAAAAATGGATAAAAATGATATGGGCTTAGTCTTGGTCGTGGGAGGCCCATAGTAACATGGAAATGATGTTTGAATGCTGAAAACTTGGCCCCATTTGGAAAAAATACATTTTTGAGCAATGTTGATTTCATGTATTTTCCCAAAATTTAGCCAACTTCAACAAGGTGTAAATCCTTCAATTTTTGTCATATGAAGGAGATCTTGCACTTTTTGGAAACCTCAAAGAGTCCTCTAACCAATGCCTTTGGTCTCATGTCAAAATGATTTTTGAAGCTCCTTGTGTGTCCTTTTGAAAAAAGTGTCTTTTTGTTGACTTTGAAAATGACCTGTAATGTCTTTGATCATATTTTTCAAATGGTGAATCCAATGACCATGGGATCAATGGCATTTGAAAGATAATTGAATTTCCTTCAAAACAAGCTTTGGTTTGAATTTTTTGGATGAAGGATGAGAGAGTTATGATCAGTCAAAGTTGAGTTGACTTTTCAGGCAAAAACCCTAATTTTGAATCTTAGGGTTTTGTTGATTTTTGATCTTTCCTTGATGAATTATGACCATCCAATGATCAAATGATGAATCCTTTGACAAAATATGGACTTTGACAAAAAATTTCATTTTTGACTGTCTGTTGACTTTTTGGTCAAACGGGTCGTCTGTTGACTGTTTGAGCTGCTGACGGTGCGTCTGAGTGAATTGAAGTTTGAAAATTTGTATGATGGTACTTTGAGATATATGGATGTGTATGAAATCCATTTGAGCTCTCAAAAACTTGTTGCTCCTGTAAAAACAAGAAAAACCCTGATTAGGGACTGTTTGTGTAGGAGACAGTTAAGCGTACCTGATTTTTGTGCAGTGTTGAGTCTCTGCTAATCGCGTGATATTCAGAAGACTTCTAGAACAAAAATCTTGGAATTTTGAATTGTGAAAGATTGATTTGATTGATGGTACAAATCACTGAGAATTGTACTGCCAGCAGTTTGGCTGTCAACTGACTGTTCAGGCATTGACGTAGCAGTTAGAGTGAAAAATCAACAGTCAAAGTTAATTTTCTTTTTTTGTTGTTTTCTTGTTTTTGTTTTATGTGAAAAATAAAAGTTTATTTACATGACTTGTTAGAAAAACACAGACATAATAAATAACTAATATTTACGGTATGCGGGCAAAATTACCGATAATAACCCTGAAAATCATTTAATGCTCAGAAATAGGAATATTTGACTGGCAGAAAACACACAAAATATTATCTTAGTAATTAAGCAATATTATGACAAATAGTACAACATTTAATACTGATAGTACAAATATCACATACTATATTGAACAGTACGACGAATAAACGGTACATTTAATAAATAAGAAATACGGCAAATTTTAAGAATGACGATTGATAACCCATGCTATGAACAATAACATGTAGATGATTGGGAGCATAACCATTGCAGGTCCACACTCCTCAGGACTGTGCAGGCAGAAGAAAGTCATGATCACCGTAGCAATGGTGATGACTGTAAGGAACAGTGTCTCTATCCATTTTGCCATTCTTGTTAGGGAAGAAGAGAAAATAGATATGAGATAGGAATTTGAAAGATGAGTTTTTATGGAAGAAAATGAGAGGTATTTATAGAATGGAAAGAAGGAAAGAGACGTTGGGGAATGATGTGATTCCGTACAAAAGGAAAATTTGAGTGGAAGTAAGATTTGAAAGAATGTGTATGATAGTGTTGGAAAAAGAGAGATTTGATTTTTGAAAATGAGATTTGAAAAGATTTTTGCAAATAATGGAATATAGTACAAAAATTAGTGGGAAACAAAAGATAATAATAATCTACTTGTTACCAGTACAGTCTGAGTTTCCTGATTCTGCGCCTGCAAAAAGATTTAACTCTGTACCAATTGTGTCAGTACCATTTATCTGTAAATAAATAAATAGCATGTGTGAAGTAATAAACAGTATTTGGTGTTTGCGTAAGAATAAATTCAACTGCAAGCCAAATTACTATATAAGAAAAATTCTAAAAACCAAGTATTTCATATGTCAGGATATTTGTTGAAATAAAAATCCATGATTATATGAGACCCTTAGTTTTCAGATTGGAGTTTTCTTGAAAAATATGTGGGCAAATTTTGGGGTATAACAGTTGCCCCTATTCAATCTTCTTAAACCTGAAGAGATTGTCTGAAATCTGAAGGTAGAAGATGATTGAATATTTAGATGCCCTGAAAATTTGCACTTACCTTGATCAGAAGAGATGTTGGAAGTTGCATTTGAATGTCGTCTGCGAAATGTTGTTGGCAGATTGAAACATTACCTGAGATGGGCTTTCAGATGCCACCTGGTAAATGGGTTGAGGGTTTGTTCATCAGAATGAATCCATTGATTATATCTTGATGAAGGATTTGAAAGTCTTTGTGTTGACTGTTTCGGAACCGTCCAAGGTTACCGCTTTAAGTCTTGGAAGATAATCGTTACGGAACTTGTCCAAAGTTTTTTTTTTTTAGATTTTGGAAGTTGATCATTGTGGAACCGTCTGAGGTATCGCTTTAGATCTGCAACGTTAGATCGTTTTGGAACCGTCTGAGGTATCGCTTTAGATCTGCAATGTTAGATCGTTTTGGAACCGTCTGAGGTATCGCTTTAGATCTGTGATGCTAGATCGTTCTGGAACCGTCTGAGGTATCGCTTTGATCTGTGATGCTAGATCGTTCTGGAACCGTCTGAGGTATCGCTTTAGATCTGTAACGTTAGATCGTTCTGGAACCGTCTGAGGTATCGCTTTGATCTGTGATGTCTGTTTTTGAGTTTGTAAGTGATCAGAATGAATCTTCGACTTGATTATATCTGAGAGAACCGTTCATGGAATTCAGGTGAACACTGCATGTGATTGAGAACATCTTTGTTGAAGATATCTGCCTACCTGAAAAATCAAGTTAGTGATATGCAATGTTTTATGATG
This sequence comes from Vicia villosa, assembly GCF_029867415.1. Classification (NCBI taxonomy): domain Eukaryota; kingdom Viridiplantae; phylum Streptophyta; class Magnoliopsida; order Fabales; family Fabaceae; genus Vicia; species Vicia villosa. The sequence continues at coordinate 32,917,119 of NC_081182.1, read as the reverse complement.
TATGTAATGTGAGATATTCCCGGAGAAATATGCATGTGATGTTGTGTATGAATATGCGCATGATGCATGATGTATGAATATGATGTATGAATGTATGAGTGTATGAATGCATGAATGTTAATGTGAATGTGAATGTAATGCGTGTCAAGCTTCTAGTTGGAAAAATAAATTCCCACTAGTCAGCTGGACATGAATGTATTGTGATCGTTGATGATCTTTTGTCTTGTTTGAGTACCCTCGTCTGGGGAAATTCTTTGAGAACCCGGGTATCCTGTTGAAGGATCTTTGACTACTGCTTGGGGAATCAAAGGTAGCTGGAAGTTCTGATGCCCTTTCAAATGGGAATGAGGAAGATGCATAATCCTCCGATGCACTATCCGACCAAGTCTGGGTGTGGGGATCACACCTTCTGAAGATAGTAATTTGGAACAACCCTGCTGGGGAATAAGACTTCTTTTGAAGAGAAAATCTTTTTGAGGAATTTGCTGAGAAATGCGTTTCTCTTGGTGATTTCCTTCTGATGGAATGATGTCCAGATGATCGGGACATTTCCTGAATGCCATTCCTGTTTTTCCTGGTAAACATCAATCACATTCAAATGCATATGTTCATTCAAAATTATCATTGGGACGCTTACGTATTTAAAACAGAAAAAGTGAAAATAGTGATTTTTGAAAGAGCTGCATTGAAAAGAGCCATGATAGGCGGGTTAGCACAGGGAGACAACAATCCTAGAAGTAGGAAATTGTCAGAAAGTTTTGGAAAATATTTATGAAGATAAATAGCTATGTGAAAATGATCCAGTCAAGTTTCAACTCTGCTATTGCCAATCTGTCTTCGAGCATCTCATCCCTCACTTGTTGGAAGAAAGTGATTAGACTGATCGGTGTCTTTGAGGTGTTGAATCTTGATGGTGAGTAGGCAGCTGAACGGAACACAGTTGTATGCTTCATTCCCTAACTTTTGCCTAGGCCGCCCTTTCAGGTTTTCAGCCTACCGGGATAGTATTTGTTCAGTCTCTAATTTTTGCCTGGACTGCCCTTTCGGGTTTTCAATCCACCGAGACGCTCATTTTTGCCTAAGTTGCCCTTTCAGGTTTTCAACTTAGCGAGCTGTTTTTTTCTTTTTAAGAGAAGTATTTTTTGACTATGTCAGCATTCACAGGGTGTGGGAAATCCTCGCCATCCATGGTGGTAAGCAACATGGCGCCGCCGGAGAATATTTTCTTGATTATGAATGGTCCCTCGTAGGTGGGAGTCCATTTGCCTCTGGGATCACCTTGTGGTAAGATGATGCGTTTGACAACCAAGCCACCAGTTTGGTATGCTTGACTTTTGACTTTTTTGTTGAAGGCTTTGATCATACGCTTTTGGTATAGCTGACCATGACAAATAGCTGCGAGCCTTTTCTCATCAATCAAGTTTATCTGGTCCAACCGTGTTTGAATCCAATCGTCTTCGTCTAGATTGGCTTCTTTCATAATCCTTAGGGAAGGAATCTGAATTTCAATTGGAAGAACTGCCTCCATACCATAGACTAAGGAGAATGGAGTTGCCCCTGTTGAAGTACGCGCAGATGTGCGATAACCATGAAGAGCAAAAGGTAACATCTCATGCCAGTCTTTGTAAGTTACTGTCATTTTTTGTATGATTTTCTTGATGTTCTTGTTGGCAGCTTCCACCGCGCCGTTCATCTTTGGTCGATATGGAGAAGAATTATGATGTTTGATCTTGAACTGTGTGCAAAGTTCAGTAATCATTCTGTTGTTTAGATTTGTGCCATTGTCCGTGATAATCCGTTCAGGGATGCCGTACCGACAAATGAGATTGTATTTGATGAACCGGGCCACCACATTTTTGGTGACGGAAGCAAATGAAGCTGCTTCTACCCACTTTGTGAAGTAGTCAATAGCGACCAGGACAAAGCGATGTCCGTTGGAGGCAGTAGGTTTGATTTCTCCAATCATATCAATACCCCACATTGCAAAAGGCCAAGGAGCCGTCAGGACGCTTAATGGAACTGGAGGTACATGTACTTTGTCAGCGTACATCTGGCATTTGTGACATGTTCGGGAGTGACGATGGCAGTCTGTTTCCATGGTAGACCAGTAATAACCTGCTCTCAGGATCTTTTTAGCCATTGTATGTCCACTGGAATGAGTACCGAAGGCACCATTGTGTATTTCTTCCATGATCTATTCTGCTTCCTTCTTGTTTACACAGCGAAGTAAAGTCGAGTCATGGTTGCGTTTGTATAGGGTTCCATTGCTTAGAAAGAATTTGGAAGCAAATCTCCTTAGAAACTTTCTGTCATTAATGGATGCCCCTTCAGGGTACTCCTGAGTTTCGAGATATCTTTTTACCTCATGGAACCATGGTTTTTCCTCGGTTCCTTCGGTATTGATCTCATTGCAATAGGATGGTTCATCTTGCCTGTAAATGGTGATCATAGGCGCCTCGTTGTCCCACCTGACTTTGAACATGGATGACATGGTAGCTAAAGCATCAGCTAGTTGATTTTCCTCGCGTGGGATGTGTTCGAAAGTGATTTCTTCGAAGTAAAGAACCAAACTCAGCACATATTCTTTGTAAGGAATTAGATTCGGGTGCTTTGTGTCCCATTCCCCTTTGACTTGGTAGATTACCAAGGCCGAGTCTCCGTAGACTTCCAGGAATTTGATTCTTAGATCGATTGCAGCTTTGAGACCCAGAATACATGCTTCGTATTCGGCTATATTGTTAGTGCAATTGAAGCATAACCTGGCAGTAAACGGTGTGTAACCTCCTGCGGGGGAAATGATCACAGCTCCGATGCCATTGCCAAGTGCATTAGAAGCTCCGTCAAAAACCATAGTCCACCGGGATCCTGGCTCGGGTCCTTCTTCTGGTCCTGGTTGTTTGTAGTCATTGACTAGCATAATGTCTTCGTCTGGGAAGTCAAAGTTCAATGCTTGATAATCATCCACTGCTTGATGAGCCAGATGATCAGCTACCACACTTCCTTTGATTGCTTTTTGTGAAGTGTATTGAATGTCATATTCTGTTAAGATCATTTGCCATCTCGCTATTCTTCCAGAGAGAGCAGGTTTTTCGAACACGTATTTGATGGGATCCATCTTGGAGATTAGGAAAGTGGTGTGATTTAGCATGT
>NC_081182.1:31952402-31966231 GCF_029867415.1 Vicia villosa | reverse complement strand
AATTCAACTGCAAGCCAAATTACTGTATAAGAAAGATTCTAAAAACTAAGTATTTCATATGTCAGGATATTTGTTGAAATAAAAATCCATGATTATATGAGACCCTTAATTTTCAGATTGGAGTTTTCTTGAAAAATATGTGGGCAAATTTTGGGGTATAACATTTACTAAACACGTTTATTACATTTGAAGGAGTCGTTATCTGCATTTGGAGAAAATGATCCAGACAAGAGTTTGGCCAATACCCCTTCAAAGAGCGTCTCTCATGCCGTTGATGCCGAAGATTCGGATTGTCATGTTTTAGGGCTTACTCAATACTCAGGAACCAAACCACCCAAAAAAGTGAAGATTGAACCAAATGCTTAAAGACTTGATAGACTTACTATTTGCTGGGACTTATATTTTGTTTAATATTGGATGCTGTATTTTTTTGACTTTTTAACTTAATTGGGTTGTATTTTTTGTTATGACTTTTGGACAAGCACTGCTTATTTGTACTGTCACATGGTATTTAACTGCAAATTTAAATTAGTGAAGTATGTTTTAGTCAAATGCTTATGCTGTGTTTTTGTTACTACTGTTTTATTGTGTTTAATTGTGTTGTATGATTAAAAATGTTTATCATTTTTTGACAAGTTAAAATTAATAGTATTTTAAACATGTTGTATTTAATTACATATCCAGATTTTATTTGAATAAATCAGTTGAAACATTTGAACTTATGGTTGATCTATATGCTTAATACAACATATATTGTCACACTACTGTACATATTATAATATACGATTTCAACAAAAACTGTATTGTCACATAGCTATTCATAATTATATTATTTCATATTCCAACTATATTCAAATATATGATTTCAAATAGATGCCGCAGCTGTGATGCTGATATTCACTGAACATGTTTATTTTTCTAAATAATGGCTCATACTGATAATTTCAACAATTTTTTTTTATCAGAAAGCAATATAACTTTGCTATACCATTATTTATGATCTATTTTTTTAAAAACATCTCATTTTTAATAAATACATTTATTCACCCAATTCAAAAGTTGCATGCTTTCGATTGGTCACGAGTTTTCTTTCTTTCAAGTTTTAGACAATCATAATTGCTTTTTATCATGCTTTGAGATTTTAACAGCACTTAACGTGTAATACCAGCAATAATAATCATTACCATTACATAAATAGAAGTGTGGAGGAGAAAGATTAATTATTAACTTTGTTAAGCGTGCATATGAAAGGATGTTTTAGAAGAAACATGACTGCGAAAACCAGCTCCTATTCCTACTATAATTATTTCATACGCAGAACTCTTAAGCATACGTGTATCATGTCTTTTTATTCATCATAAGTATTTGTTTCAAATACTGTCTAAAGATATCAAAATACCAAAAATATGGATGAACAGAAACAAAAAGCGCTTGAAGATAAATGGTTTAGCAATGTGTTGAACAAAAAAAGATCAGCAGAAGCAAGACTTCATCGTAAACGTCAGCTCGAGTTCAAGAGAGCAAAGAAGATGAATGGAGTGCAGAAAGAGAACGTAGGCAAAACTGCCTCTATTAGTAGACACGATACTCCTCAAACCAGAATACCACTTTCTACTATCTCTCCAAACATTCCAAGTTCAAGCAAATCGGTTTTAACAAGCTTGCACAAAACTCATGCCTCCTCAGTGATGAACGGTCTTTCAACTTCTTCAAATAAAAAACGATCAAGAGTCGTTACTTGCAGGAACATTAATAATATAGGGACGAATTTAAAGAGGAGGTTTGATAACGTTGTTGGTGATTTTGGTTCTACCTCTTCAAAAAATTCAACAGAACCAACTCCTCAAATTAATGAACTTTTTGAAGATGACAGTGAAGAGGATAATATGCACGATGATTCTTCAGAGAGTATGATTTATTTGTGGTAATGTACATTCTTATGAATTTAAAGCTTTACATATTTCTAATAAACTTTGCATGTGTTGTATTACAAAGGTTGGAGCTCAGATCACAGTATGGTTATGGACGAAGATGAAGATGATATGGACACTGATATTGTATCTGTCAATGCCCTAGCAACAGGTTTTGTAAAATTTATGTAATTATTTTGAGTTAAGTTTTATTGTCAATCATCATTTTAGTTGTTAACTTAGATACGCATTTATTTAGGAGATTGTTACGACATAGGCGATCCAGTGTTTGAATGTCCAAAATGTTGTGCAAAAATGTGGTATTTAGAAAGGAAGAACAAATATCGACAATCTCTAAATCCCAAGTTCACAATGTGTTGCGGAGATGGTAAAGTTCAAATTCCTCTATTGAGAGAACCTCCGGAAATTTTGCAAAAATTGTTGTTTGATCAAACAAGCCCTGAATCAAAAAAATTTCAACAGCAAATACGCCTTTTCAATATGATGTTTGCATTTACTTCTCCGGGTGCTAAAATGGACAACCGCTTTAACAATGGTAGAAGTCCTCCGAATTATAGAATTCAAGGACAATCATGTCATCGTATAGGTAGCATGTTACCATTACCAAGACAAAATCCCCGATTTGCACAGCTATATATATTTGATACAGAACATGAGATACATCATAGAGTAAAAGGATTCAAGTATGTTTCTTTACTAATTCATGTATAATAATATTATATGTTGTATGACATATGAGTGACATTCCATGTTTTGTTGTTATAATTTGCAGAACAAAAGACGGAATAGATGTTAACATAGTGAAAAAACTCTCTTCTATGTTATATCAACACAACATTCATGCACAAAGTTTTAAGATGGCAAGGGATATTCTTTCTGAAGGCAATGTTTCTGACCTAAAGCTTCGTCTTATTTCTGAGCGACGAACCGATGGAAGAATCTACAATCAACCAACTGTTTCCGAAGTTGCTGCTCTAATTGTTGGTGACGTCGACACTGCTGAGAAGAGGGACATAATAATGCACAAACAATCTGGACAACTTCAAAGAATAGATGAATATCATACATCATATTTGGGATTTCAATATCCATTGCTTTTCCCTTATGGCGAAGATGGTTACAGGCCTAACATTAGACATCGAAATAAAGATTCACACAATAGACCTAATTCAGATTCATCGGATGTAGTAGTAGACACTGAGGATGTTCAGTGGGAGCAGGCAACTAAAAGAAATAGGCTTACAATTAGAGAGTGGTTTGCATTTCGTATTCAAGACAGAAAGAATGAGGCCCAAACAATTCTCAGATCAAGAAGGCTATTTCAACAGTTTTTGGTTGATGGTTTTACAATGATGGAATCTGAGAGACTTCGATGGTTAAGAAAAAATCAGTCTAAACTTCGAGTTGGAAAGTATAGCTATCTAACAGATGCCAGAAGCAATGGTCAGACCGATGGTGCAAACACAGGTAAAAGGGTTGTCCTTCCTTCATCGTACGTTGGTAGTCGCAGATACATGGATCAACTCTACTTTGATGGAATGGCAATTTGTAGTTATGTTGGATTTCCTGATCTATTTATAACGTTTACGTGCAATCCCAACTGGCCAGAATTGCAACGTGTACTTGCTTCTAATAATCTTAAACCATCAGATCGTCCGGACCTCATTACAAGAATATTTAAGATGAAATTCGATGAGCTACTGTCAGATTTGACAAAAAAAAGTATGATGGGCAAAGTTCTTGCGTGTAAGTACTGTTTCATTTAAAGCGTTGATATATATTATTGTGATTCTGAAATATCATTATTCATACATTATATTTTGTTGTAGATATGTACACCATCGAGTTTCAGAAAAGAGGTCTGCCTCACGCTCACATTTTGATATTCCTTCATCCCTCCAGCAAATATCCAACACCTGCTGATATTGACCGGATCATATCCGCTGAAATTCCTAACAAGGATACAGACGGTGAGTTATATAATTTGGTCAAAAGCCACATGATTCACGGACCATGCGGAAACGCAAATCGGAATTCGCAATGCATGAAGGAAGGTAAATGTTCCAAATACTTTCCTAAGGACTTCCGCAAAGATACAGTCGTCGATGAAGATGGTTATCCGGTTTACAGAAGAAGGGACAACGGTCACACTGTCATTAGGAATGGTATAGAGGTTGACAATAGATTTGTTGTTCCCTACAATTCAAAATTGTTGTTGAAGTTTAAAACTCATATTAATATGGAATGGTGCAATCAAAGTACATCCATAAAATATTTGTTTAAATACATCAACAAAGGCTATGATCGAATAACCGCTGCAATCGTCATGAGTGAAAATGGAAATCCCATTGAGAGGCAAGATGTCGATGAAATCAAGCAGTATATTGACTGTAGGTATGTTTCTCCAAGCGAAGCTTCTTGGAGAATTTATGGTTTCCCCATTCATGGAAGGAAACCAGCTGTAGAAAGATTACACTTCCACTGTGAAGGTCAAAATTCAGTATATTATACTGACATTAGCAATATTTCCACTGTTCTTGAGAAACCAAGTGTTACTGAGTCGATGTTTACGTCATGGTTTGAAGCTAATAAGAAGTATAGAGAAGCTCAACAATTGACATATATCAATTTTGTTTCAAAGTTTGTATATGTCAAAAAGAAAAGAGAGTGGAAACCCAGGCAGAAGGGTTACACAATTGGCAGGTTAATTTGGGTTCCTCCAACTACAGGAGAATTGTACTTTCTCAGGATGATGTTAACACATGTTAAGGGCCCTCGAAGTTATTCTGATCTGAAAATAGTTAATAACGTCAAGTACGATACATTTCGTGATGCATGTTTTGCAATGGGTTTTATCGGGGATGATCGCGAATTTATAGCCGCTATTTCGGAGGCATTTCATTGGGGATCTGGCCATTACCTAAGATTACTTTTTGTTCATATGTTATTGTCAAGTAGCATTAAAAGGCCAAGGCACGTATGGAACAAAACACGACATCTTCGATCTGATGGAATTCTTTACTCACAGCAGATTATTGCCAACAACAAAGGTAACATCTCAGTGATATCAATATTAATCATCAACTCTCCTGACTGTATACATAAAATATTTTTTTAATTGCATCATGTTAAAATAGGTTTGAGGCTATCAGAACAAGAAATCTACAATCTAACTTTGATTGAGATAGAAAAATTACTTGAAAGAAGTCGTAAGAGTTTAAGTAACTTTCCTGGGATGCCAAAACCACAAGGATATGTTCCTGAAGAGTTTGGAAACAAGCTTATTTACGAAGAGCGGAGCTACAATCCTGTTGAACAACTACAAGAGTTCAACACGTTGTATCAGAATCTCACAGGTTTGTTTATTGCCCATTTGTATTTTACTTATGAATGCCAAACCAAATTGTATATGAATACGTATTATCTTAGTCTTAAATCATAATTATCTTACAATTACCAACAGATGAACAAAGGGATGTATTTAAGCAAATCATGATGGCTGTGAACAACCAGAATGGAGGCGTATTCTTTCTGTATGGTTACGGTGGTACTGGAAAAACTTATATGTGGAGAACATTAGCTTCGTATATAAGGTCAAAGAAACAAATATGTTTGATAGTTGCTTCTTCAGGAATTGCCTCACTATTACTTCCAGGTGGTCGGACTGCGCATTCTAAATTCAAAATTCCAATTCCGACGCTTGAATCTTCCACATGCAACATAGACAAAGGGACCGAAAGAGGTGATCTACTAAAACTATCAAAGTTGATAATTTGGGACGAGGCTCCAATGTGTCATAAATTTTGTTTCGAGGCATTGGATAAAACCCTGAAGGATATCATGGGTGGATCCAAATCATCAAATAAAATTTTTGGAGGTAAGGTAATTGTTTTTGGCGGTGATTTCAGGCAAATTCTTCCGGTCATTCCAAGAGGCAGCCGATCCGATATAGTTCATGCTACAATAAATTCATCATACATATGGGATCACTGTAAGGTTTTGAAACTTACAAAGAACATGCGACTACAACAGTCTGCAACATCCACCACGTCTGCAGAGTTAAGAAATTTCTCAGATTGGATTTTAACTGTTGGAGATGGCAAAATATCAGAACCTAATGATGGTTATGCAGAGATTGACATTCCCAAAGATCTATTGATTTCCAATTTTGATGATCCCCTTGAAGCAATTTTTCAAAACACTTACCCGAACTTTCATATGAATTTCAATAATGTAGACTTTCTACAGTCAAGGGCAATATTAGCTGGAACCATAGAGACGGTTGATGAAATTAATCAATATATTTTAGACTTTCTTCCCGGTAAACAAAAATTTTTCCTCAGATTTTGTCTATGTTTTTTTTGGAAAGCAGGATGTTATTTGCGATAACAAATAATACTGTCAACTTGCAGGTCAAGAGAAGGAGTATTTAAGCTCAGATTCAGTTGATACCACCGACGGCAACGACAATGAATCTTTTGATGTTTTAACTCCCGAATTTCTGAATTCATTGCAAGCCTCCGGTGTCCCAAACCATAAGATCAAATTGAAGATTGGTACTCCAATAATGCTTCTCAGAAATATTGATCAAGCAGAAGGTCTTTGCAATGGAACACGTCTTATTGTTACCAAATTGGCTGACCACGTTATTGAAGCAAAAATTCTTTCCGGAAAGAACATCGGAGGTATCGTATATATTGCACGAATGGACATAACTCCTACCCAATCCCCATGGCCTTTTCGAATGACAAGAAGACAGTTTCCTATAACGGTATGCTACGCTATGACAATTAACAAATCTCAAAGGCAGTCTTTAGATTTTGTTGGTATATATTTGCCAAGAAGCGTGTTCAGCCATGGTCAATTTTACGTGGCCGTTTCAAGAGTAAAGAGCAAAAAGGGCCTAAAGATTTTAATTCACGACAAAGAAAAACAACCATTGGCGGTGACAACGAATGTCGTTTTCAAAGAAGTCTTTGAAAATTTATAGTGTCGCATTTACATGTTTTATTCAAATAGGAATGTGAATACTTAAACTATTCACTTTAACTCTTTCAAATTTTGTATTTCATTTTGAGGATCTTGAAGGACATGTTGCACTTTTATCACTTTAATGATTCCTAATCTCCATTTTTTTAAGATAGTGTTATGAACATATGCAACTCATGTACATCTTTTTTTTATTTTCCATTAACATATGCTTCAATTATAGATACCGAACCGTTGCCTTTAAAGAAACACAAACATTCTGCACAAAGCATACATCATAAAATTATACAGCGGCAAAAGAAATTATAGACAACATAAAAGCAGAATTCTTAAACAAATACATTTCACAACACATACATTAAAGCTAAAAAGATAATGAACCAATACATTGGACCTTAATATCAAAACATTTCAGCACTGTCAAATACTGTTTACTAACCCAACAAACATCACATCTGAAAACGGAATCATGGAGAATTCAAGCACATCTCCTGATTTAAGTTTTTTATCTCTTGCAAAAGAGTACCATCCAAGCCCAATATGTTTTTCATACTCATTCCTTGCAGCCCTAATAATTACACAGTGATAACCTTTTCCATCAAGCAGATCTACCATCCTTATTGCATTCTGTTCCTTACCAAAACACCTCCTTGAAATTTCCATTGGAATATTCTGCAGAATTAACAACTTTGATATTATCTACAACATCATTACAAATATAAACACAAGTCCTGATGAATATTTAGTAAATTTACCAGTGCATTTTGTCCATGCATGTTTGATTTTGTGACATGCTTCCTCCACTTTACTTCCCCACTATAATCAGCCACGCGTTCCGCTTCAGTAAGAAATCCATCATTTATAAGAGTTTGAAACATCCTATCCTGCTCTTCGTCAAATTCTTTCAAGATGTTGCGTGCCCACTCAAGAGAGTCTCTTTCTGGATCACTTAAACATCATACACAACAAAGATTTTTTCGATTAACAGATCTAACAAAAAATTTAGACCATAACTTAGTTTTCAATGATATCTCCCTTTATGAACAATTATTATACTTGATGCATTAGTAAAGAAAAATGAAGTATTGGTATGCATTTAAAAATTTACATAATTAAACATGCACAGTTTACTTACCTGCTGGAAGGAGAGGGAACAAATGGTACACCCCACTTCACCATCTCCAATGTAGTAATTATAATAGAGCAAGTGATTTCCTTTTGTCAAATACCTGCTATATATAGGCATAGTTTCACACTTACAATTTGGGCTGTAAATATTGATGGGCCTGTATTTCATATAACTAAACAACCCAAACAATCTATTATAAGGCAAAATTCTCTTTATTTCATTATTTACATCATGTAGACGAATATTTGATTTTATTCAAAAAATGACATAAATTAGTTCATATAGTTATTTGGATTGAACAAAACATGTATTTTGAAAAAAATGGAGTGTGGACTCTGCTATTTTGAACTATTTACACATTCTTAATAAATACAATAAAAGAGAAATATGATTTAAAGATCAGCAACTTAACAAAATGTCAATGTTCATATTTCATTCATAGCAACCACAAGAAACTTAGATGTCCCAAACCATTATCCATGTCAAAGAAACAACTTACAATTATAAACATACAAAAAGTACTTCCATATCATATGTTCTATTATTTTACCACACCATGGTTTTCCATCATTTTTTTTTCAATGCCACGTAGAGATACGGAGAAAATTTATCCATTTGACATAACAACGTGTCGCCGTTTGCGAATCCTTTCGTGTCCACGTAATTATACTATCCTTGGGTCATGTACTTCTCCCATGGGCTTGGTACCCCCTTACGCTTTGCCGTCTTAATTGTACATTTGAATTCAACATGGAGGTCAACATCTCTAATCGTTATCTGCTTCTGATTCTTCTTCAAGCACTCTTTGGTTACTTCCCTTGGAAAATGCTGCAAGGGTATAAAGACATATCGTTAATTCAGTGTTTGCTTATGTAAATATGTCAATTTGAAGGGTTACTTCCTGAGAAACATCGATCAATCTGAAGGGTTGTGCAACGATACAAGACTCATTGTTACAAAATTGGCCGACCATGTTATAGAGGCAAGGATTATCTCCGGTAAAAATATAGGAAGTTCATTTTATCTTCCAAGAATGGATATCTCTCCAACACAATCACCCTGGCCTTTTAAATTAACAAGAAGGCAATTTCCAATCATTGTGTCCTACACACCATTTGAAATTATAAAACAGACCGAACAACTTAAAGTTAACAACTTTCTAATTCTTTTAAAATTAATACTATAGTTATATATATTATATATATATATATATATATATATATATATATATATATATATCCAGCACCCATTCATATAAAAATACTACTATAATTACCAATTAAAAAAAAGTACTGATACCATCCTGCATGGTTATCCATAATTTGTTTACAGCAAAATGAAATTAAACTTTCTTAAAAAGCCAAAATAGTTCACACAATTATAAAACAACACATAATATATCAGCAACACATTCTTCAGTAATTCCCACGGACAACACAGACCAGAATTTCTTCGACAGGTGGGTACCTAATGGTGAAATGCAAAACATCACCTTTCTTGAAAGTCCTGCTCTTCCCAAACTCATACCACCCCCTGCAAAGAAACATTTCATTCTTATCTTCTCTCTTCTTGAGCACACAATTGTATGCCTTGCGTCTGTCCGTGTCATACAGCCCAATGGTGTCCTTGCCTTCCAATTCACACCCAGTTATGACCTCAGCAGGAATTTGCTACAATTCATTATAAATTACAGACATTAGCAAATGGAATACTTTCGGTCACTTATTGTCTTATTAAGAACTTACAAGAACTTGCGTGCCCATTGATGGTGGGTTTTTAACCACCATAATCCAACTTTTTTCATTTTGAATTACAACCGAATCATCATTATGCCTGTATTTCAAATAAACATTTAAAACTATTATATAATTAACCAAATCTAATACTAAAACGAAATATACATTTACAAATACGACACTTCTACATATTTTTAAACATATAACATAAATTAATTTAACTTACCCTTCCATATCTGATGATATTGAAACGTGGTCATCTTCAACCTCTTCCATAACTTCTTTTCCCTTCCTGTATGAATCCCTTTCTTTTGCAATGTTACTTGGTCCTTCTTGGTTGATTTTGCTCTTAGACGGCTTATTAAATTCTTTGCCATACCCCTCTTCACTGCATCCAGAAGAAACACAATAAACCATTCTTTCTAACATTTTAACTACAAACACAGCCTTATTATCATTATTTATCACGCGCTTATTATCATCTTTAAATTACATGTATTAAATCCTTTCCTGCTATCAGGATACTACTAACATGCAAATAATAAATATCTAAATACGAAATAGCAAGTCTATTGTATCTAAACATTTAAACTATAATCACACTACTTTTATCATTCTTTATTACTTACTTATTATCACATTGTATCTTAGAGACATCCAACATTCATCCAGAAACGAATCGAAACATTAACGGACATAATTTTTAAAACAATAGACAGGCCAAGCAATTAATATCTATGTAACATATATAGTGTATACGTTTTACCTTTCAGAATCTGAAGACAATACAATCACATTTTGTTGGGCTTCTCTTCTCGACATTCTTTTCCTTTTCCCAGCACCAACAACTACATGTTCTTCAGTTCTTGCTTCAGTGTTTGCAGAACGCTTTCTGTACACCCCAAATTTGCTTGATTGCCATGCTGCCTTCCATTCTACTGAAGTGCAACGTTTCGCAAGACCAGCCATTATTGCCTTAAAATCATTTTCGCGTCTCCAAAGGCATCCCTTCCATTTTTTTCGGTTATTCCTCTCCCAAACTTTCCTCCATTCCACTACAACATGAATCAGTTCCAACACCCTGCGAATCTCAGCCTCCCTCCTCAGTCTTTCCAAATTGTTCTCCATTCCAAGTTGCTCGATAGTCCTAAAAATTGCAACAACAAAAATTATAGGGGAAAAAAACAACAACAATGAACATGCAACTTACATTTCTTCAGATTTAACAAAATCTACATATTTAATAGACAATCCAAGCATTCAAGCTAAATGATATTCACATCTCTTCAGATTTAACAACATCTACATATTTATTAGACGATCTATACATTCAATATACATGCAACTCACCGATCGGGAATGTCATATGGCGGAGAGTACGTCATTGCCGAGCGAAAGTTTCTTTGCTATGTCGACCAACTGCTCCTCACCAGTACGAAACCCTAACGTCCTTTGGAGAAGTAATGTTTCTTCACTTAGGATCCCAACTTCTTTATCTATACTTCTTGAACCAAACGACGATAATTTAATAATATAGTAAAGGAAACAAATGTATCTGAAAGGTTAGTTTAATTGAAATGTAATACAATTGGTTAATATAGGAGGTCCGAGCGCACGTTTGCAATCAAATCTAAATGCTTATTTTTGGATACTCAACAGTTATTTTGGTTATAATAGACCAAGTCATGACCATTTTTCAACAACTTCCTATATATGATAATAGGCACACACTTAAATGTTGGGCCGTGCAACATGTCCACACATATTGTAATCAATATATAATAGATGCACTAACTATTTATAAAGGACAGCATTGTAACAAAATTATAGTTTTCATATTTACATTAAAAAAACCACATTAAAGTTAGATGTCACTATATTTATCCATAACATACAAAAAACACATATAATGTGCAGACAAACAAAAACTATATTCGTATTTTATGAAAAATATATTTCAAAATAATATTCTATCAACAAAATATGAAATTTATATTTCTCAATAATATTATAACAAAACCCATACTGTTGGCCCTTAACATGTTGGAAATTTTAATTGGGCCGCGTCATAAAATTTTTAAATTTGAAGTTCTTTTGATACATTTTTTAACGTTTAAGATTACTTAATATGACTTACATATTTATGGAAAAAAATTATTATGTCTTGATTTTCAACAATTAAGGCCTACAAAATTTTTAATTTCTTCAGCTATTAAACTTTTTTAAAAGGAAAATTATTACCGTTTTCTTTTACAGTTCCCTTTTATCAGTCCCATAATTTAATATAATCAGGATATTTATCAACAACCATTATCGAAAACAATGTACATTATTGAAAGAAGTTTGCTTCATAAATTTAGTAAACCGTTTTTAAAATATTTTATTAAATTCATTGGATGTTTTATCATTTTATTAGACAAATAAAACTGCCTCCAAATGATTAAATTATAGATTATATCCTTTTTCTATTTGTCAGTGTTAAACAACACATATCAAGTTTCTGTTTGTAATGCTAGAATGGTTGATATAAAATCCAACATTACTACATAAAGATTAAACTCATGTTATACAGGTTTTTACAATTATAAAAACATTTGATTGAATCATTCGGAATTATAAAAAACAGCACTTTACAAAGTCACCATCCTAACGCCTTTCCACAATTAAATGCACATAAGGCGAAAACCGCAACATGCTCCAGACTAAAGTATCGCCATTGCAAAGTTTGATACTCTTAGCTAATTCATACCAGCCCTGAGCCATGTACCTTTCATAAGTGCTTGGGACTCCTTTCCTCCTCGCCTTATGAAGCCTGCAGTTGAACACATTTCGAGTCGCCGCGTCTACAACTTTAATTTCATCCTGATATACTCGGAGGCATTTCTTAGCTATTTCCTTTGGAAAATGCCGCATAAATACACATATATTTTAGCTTACATTTCATATTGTTCCTATATTAAATGAATACGAATCACATTAGATTGTGTTATCTTACCATCACATTTTTTGCACTTTTTTTGCCGTTTGTAATACGAGTTTTCCAAGTGAATTTCTTTGCCCCATTCGACAACTCCTCTGTAATATCAGTAGACGCCTTCCCTTTCCCTTTCTTTGATTGATTTCCCTTTCTCAATATATGCGGATTGACTTTTCCCCGTGATGAAACTGCCCGAACTGACTTTTTTTCCTTTTCTTTAATTCCTACACTTCGTTCACCACACATATTTTTCTTTGAAACCATCCCTGGATCCCCATTAGCACTGTCAATCGTTTTATCCTCAATCGTTTCTTCCATTGGCTCCTCCTTTACATCCAGAATCACAACATTTTCATGACTTGAAGGTTGAGGAACTGCAGTGGCGGATGTCGTAGCCATTTGATCAACCCGATGTATTTTCCCATGTTCTTTTACTCTTTGCGCTTTCTTCGAAGCTTTTTTTGCCTTATCTGCATTGTACCCCGTTTCAGCAACCAACCCATCTATCAACCTCCATGCTCCTTCGTCGCTAACAACCAAAAACAATCATAACAATAGTTAAATATTTGTCTTATAAATTTAACGAAATTATTAAGCCATTTGAATTACTCAATAAAAATTATCTTGATACGAACAAATTCAAGATTACTGATGATTCACAGGAAATGATGTTGAACAATCACCAAATATTCAGAATATGAACAAACAAATATGTAAAACGATCCTTAATAGAAACACAGACTTAATACAAACAAAAGATTACCCAATAGTAGTAAAAACCCAAGAATCACTAATCGAACCTGATGTACTCTGTTTTTGCTAATTCAGTTTGAAATACACATAAACCCTAACGACTATTGGTACGTATTTATTTAACATACACCTACATACTTAGAGAATCTTCAAAAAAACTTCACAGAAAAAACACGACACAACCGACAATGTTTCATCACCCATACATCTATAATAGGCATAAGAGGGCATATATCACAGTTAATCTTTAAAAAGTTGATTTCAGAAAAATTTTCAATTGCAGATAAATTTTCGCCTTTACCAAACACATGTGT